>NC_088228.1:6992627-7292627 GCF_036934945.1 Oncorhynchus masou masou
AATAAAAGTAGTATCAAGTAGTACGTGGTGTCGTAAAATAAATGTGCTTGTTTAATAAGATTAATTACATATTTACATACAAGACCAGGGTCGTGTTCATTAGGCCACGCAACAGAAAAGGAAAATAAGCGTTTCTTATTGGACACATCCAGGGTAGTCCCTCCCTACATCAGTCAATTTTCTTTAGCTTGGTGCCTACTGAAAACAGCTCAAAGAAAGGACTTTGTCAGGATTGCTGGGCCCTTCCTGCCAAGGTAGAGGATTTGGAGCATTTGGGTGTCCTTGGTCCTAATACGGGGGACGATCTAGAGTGGTGGTGCATTGCGCTGGTGGTCCGGCGTAGCGTACGGACAGAGGTGGCAGGGGAAAGACTCGCCTTTGAGGTGGCTCCGTGCGTGGACGTCCAAGCTCTTTTTCTGGATGCTACAGAAAGAGAGAGAGAGAGGGAGAGAGAGATGGAGATGGAGAGAGAGATGGAGAGGGAGAGAGAGATGGAGAGGGAGAGAGAGATGGAGAGGGGGAGAGAGATGGAGAGAGAGAGAGATGGAGAGGGGGAGAGAGAGATGGAGATGGGAGGGGAGAGAGAGAGAGATGGAGAGGGGGAGAGAGAGAGAGATTGAGATGGAGAGAGAGAGAGATTGAGATGGAGAGGGAGAGAGAGATGGAGAGGGAGAGAGAGATGGAGAGGGAGAGAGAGAGATGGAGAGCGAGAGAGATGGAGAGAGAGAGATGGAGAGAGAGATGGAGAGGGAGAGATGGAGAGGGAGAGAGAGAGAGAGCTGGAGGGAGAGAGAGAGAGCTTTCTTACAGTGAGCTAGTGTGTGGGAGACTGGTGAGGTAGACAGAGGCTACCATTGAGGAGTAGAGAGACTTTGCAAACGATTAACATGAACTCTAAAGAGCTGTGTGTGTGTGTGTGTGTGTGTGTGTGTGTGTGTGTGTGTGTGTGTGTGTGTGTGTGTGTGTGTGTGTGTGTGTGTGTGTGTGTGTGTTTACCTATGTGTAGTTTACCTGTTGTAGTACATGGCCAAGATGTTGAAAAGTTCATAAATGACCAACAGGGTCAAATAATAATAATCACTGTGGTTGTCGAGGGTGCAACAGAGGGTGCAACAGGGGGTGCAACAGGTCAGCACCTCAGGAGTAAATGTCAGTTGGCTTTTCATAGCCGAGCATTCAGAGTTCGAGACAACAGGTCCAGTAGAGAGAGAGAGAGAGAGAGAGAGAGAGAGAGAGAGAGAGATTCGAAAAACAGCAAGTCCGGGACGAGGTACAGTAGCACGTCCGGTGAACAGGTCAGGTTTCCATAGCCGCAAGCTGAACAGTTGAACGTATTTGTTTTTTTACTAAGTCTCTACAGGGGGTCTTTAAAGCAAAGTTAAACAATGTGACTGTGGCCCTCAAGGACGGGTTGGGAACTCTGCACTCCAGGAATAGTAGGAAAACCCTTTTTAAACCCAAAGCTAACTTTTAAACCCAAAGCTAACCAAAAAATCACTTTTTTATTTGGCCAGAGTAGGTAGCTACTTAATAATGGGGTTTCAATGGCAGACTTGGTTGCTCCCGAGTGGTGCAGCAGTCTAAAGCACTGCATATCAGTGCTTGAGACATCACTACAGACACCCTGGTTTGAATCCAGGCTGTATCACAACTAGCTGTGATTGGGAGTCCCATAGGGTGGCACACAAAAGCATCTATTATGGGGTTCAGTAGCTTTCCAACAATCAACGACAAACATTTTTGTTCAGAAACAAAACTGCGTATCTCATATTACTTGCTCTGTTGCCCATTGCATCCCAATTCCTAAAGGAAATGTCAACAATATATTGTAAACATTGGTGTCTGCTTTCCTGCAAGTTTCTCGAAAGGGCCTGGCCCCACTTTAGGGAAAATATCTAGGAAAAACAATGCATTCTACTAAATATAGTGACTTTTGATGTTCATATCATGTCAGTGGAAAGGAACATTGGCCTATATGGGATGAACATTCCAGTCTTCAACCCCATGGCATATTATGTAACCTCACTACTGTTACCATGGCCACACAGCCCTCAAAGCACTTGCTGAGACAGAATGTGTGGGAAAGGTTCTGTAATAAAATTGGGCCACAGTGACACCCCCCCCACCCTGGTAGGAACCAGCGAACAACAGGAAAGTGAGGGTCCAGTCACCACTCTGACGGTGTTCACTGGCTTTTGCATCTCCAGCTTTTCTGTAAAAAAAAATAAAAAGTAAAATAAAACTACATTAAACGTCTAACACATAATTTCTTAAACAGACACGTCTGATATCTACAAGTGCCTTACTACTACACATGTCATGAATAACACTAGTACGAGTGTGTGTGTGCGTGCGTGCGTGCGTGTGTGTGTGTGCGTGCGTGTGTATCACTCAGGATAAGAGCATCTGCTAAATGACACAACATGTATTAAAATGTGTATGTATCCTTGTACTGCCTACAGTACCCGTTACTGTAGGACGATTGGCCATGGTATAAAAACATGATCTGTGTGAACACGGAGGTGCTGTACCAGTGAGGCCTGGGGCCGGGTGCTTGAAGTGGCAATGGGGACACTCAACATGGCTTGTCGCCTGCTGCATGTCAGGGAGGCAGGGTAGCCTAGTGGTTAGAGTGTTGGATTAGTAACCGGAAGGTTGCAAGTTCATATCCCCGAGCTGACAAGGTACAAATCTGTTGTTTTGCCCCTGAACAGGCAGTTAACCCACTGTTCCTAGGCAGTCATTGATAATAAGAAGTTGTTCTTAACTGACTTGCCTAGTTAAATAAAATGCCCATGTGGTGGTGAACTTTCTGTCATGGAGATGAATTCATAACATGGTCATACTTTAAAATGAACTCCAAACTATGAAGTTTAAAAAAAAAAAATTAAGCACTACTGTATACATCAATGCTTCATCAATTGTGTATAGATTAGGCCTAAAGGGTTGTAGTTTGTATACCATGGGCTTTTCTCTATTATATGCCTCTCTCAACACACACTGTGGCATTTAATTATTATGTGCTCCCATTATAATCACCAGATGGTCCTACAGTGTGTTACGCGTCATTCCGGTTGAGTTGTACAGGATTTTTTGTGACAAGTTTTATTGTTGAAAGTGTATACTGTATGGTCTGAAAAAAAAAATGAAAAAACGAGTCAACAGTCAAAGCATCTGTAATAGGCTTGAGGTTAAAGGTCATAAAAGTCCTGTGTGGCTCAGTTGGTAGAGCATGGCACTTGCAATTCCAGGGTTGTGGGTTTGATTCCCACAGGGGAACAGTACAAATGAAAAACACAAAATGTATGCACTCATTACTGTAAGTTTCTTTTGTAATGATCTTCCACTGAACTCTGACCCCTTGTGGTAAAAGGGGCTACTGACACCTCTGAGTGACTTCCTGTTGCAAAGGGAACAGCAGAACTCTTTTCTGCCCCTCCTCTACGTTCCTTCTTCTTGTCTGCTTCAGCCCCTTGTTCTTAACTGACTTGCCTAGTTAAATAAAGGTCAAATTAAAAAATAAAATAAAAAGGTCTTGTGTGTAATTGCTTTCGTGGGTGAACTTCCTTGAAGCGCGCATGTGAGTTGGAGAGGAGAATGTTTAAATTGGTAATCTGCAGATCAAACAACAAATCGGATACCATGCCATTGTTTTGGTAAACAGCTGAGAGATGAATGGGAGAAATATAACCAATCTCAAATTCATGAGCAGAGCCGTTAATGCAAGGTATATAGTCATTATATTAAATATATGGTTGAAAAATAATTTGGCTATAAAATGTTTGTTTACAATTACATTGTCTACAAATAAAATGGGGGAAAAATGATATGTTGGTTGCTGATTGGATATGACAGTTGCTAAGCTCATGAGGCATTTTTATAAGTTATATTCTTTAAGAATCAATGGGTATAATACTTTAAATGTCCAAAATGGAAGTACCAATCACAGATTGCCCCTTTAATATTCAAAAACGTATAGTTGATATAATTAACTTATTCAACTGTGTTAAAACACCAACTTGTGAAAATTCATCAGAATAGATTTGATACAGTAGCTAACCGGAGCCCTGTTCAAATGATTCAGAAGTGCATCTTTCCTGAAAGCCATGTGGTTGAGCCCTTGTGTCGTCTAATCAGTGATTACTTCACAGATGGATTTTTACTGAATTCAAATTGGGGCTATGTCCAGACCAAATGCTTATAAATATTTTAGGTGCACACAATGAGAAGGTTGGTTTGGTGCTTTGGGGCTCTGGTACAGGGAGGGGCGCTGGTGCAGGGAGGGGCTATGGTGCAGGGAGGAGCTATGGTGCAGGGAGGGGCCATGGTGCAGGGAGGGGCCATGGTGCAGGGAGGGGCTCTGGTGCAGGGAGGGGCTATGGTGCAGGGAGGGGCTATGGTGCAGTGAGGGGCTATGGTGCAGTGAGGGGCTATGGTGCAGGAGGGGCTATGATGCAGGGAGGGCAGTGCAGGGAGGGGCTATGGTGCAGGGAGGGGCTATGGTGCAGGGGGGGCTATGGTGCAGGGAGGGGCTATGGTGCAGGGAGGGGCTATGGTGCAGGGAGGGGCTATGGTGCAGGGAGGGGCTATGGTGCAGGGAGGGGCTATGCAGGGAGGGGGCATGGGCATGGTGCAGGGAGGGGCTATGGTGCAGGGAGGGGCTATGGTGCAGGGAGGGGCTATGGTGCAGGGAGGGGCTATGGTGCAGGGAGGGGCTATGGTGCAGGAGGGGCTATGGTGCCGGGAGGGGCCATGGTGCAGGGAGGGGCTATGGTGCAGGGAGGGGCTATGGTGCAGGGAGGGGCTATGGTGCAGGGAGGGGCTATGATGCAGGGAGGGGCTATGGTGCAGGGAGGGGCTATGGTGCAGGGAGGGGCTATGGTGCAGGGAGGGGCTATGGTGCAGGGAGGGGCTATGGTGCAGGGAGGGGCTATGGTGCAGGGAGGGGCTATGGAGCAGGGAGGGGCTATGGTGCAGGGAGGGGGCTATGGTGAGGGCTATGGTGCAGGGGGGGGGCTATGATGCAGGGAGGGGCTATGGTGCAGGGAGGGGCTATGGGCTATGGTGCAGGGAGGGGCTATGGTGCAGGGAGGGGCTATGGTGCAGGGGAGGGGCTATGGGCAGGGAGGGGCTGTGATGCAGGGAGGGGCTATGGTGCAGGGAGGGGCTATGGTGCAGGGAGGGGCTATAACGCAGGGAGGGGCTATGACGCAGGGAGGGAACAGGTAAGCCACCTAGACAACATCGGTACTCAGTCCACCCGCATCTGTCAGTCAGTCTGTCCCCAAAGGCTTTAAGTTCTGAAAGAATATGTTTGTGCAGCAGATCTGGAAGAGAGACATGGGAACAAGTGAGTAAAACTTAAACATTTATAGAATCTATGTTAGTGTAAATGTCACGACTTCTGCCGAAGTCGTTGCCCTCCTTGTTCGGGCGGTGCTCGGCGTTCGACGTCACCGGTCTTCTAGCCATCATTGATCCATTTTTCATTGATCCATTTTTGTCTTGTCTTCCCACACACCTGTTTTCAATCCCATTCATTACCTGTTGTGTATTTAACCCTCTGTTTCCCCTCATGTCTTTGTCAGAGAATGTTCAAATGTCAGTGTTGTTATTTTGTTGTTTTGTTGCGCGACGGGTCCTCGTACCCATGTTTTTTCATGTCTGTACGTTTTAGTGTTATGGAGCATGTTCTGTTGACATTTATTAAAATACTCCATTTACACTTCATTTTGACTCTCCTGTACCTGACTTCCCTGCCACCTATACACACGACGCTGACAGTAAATGTATATGTGTTCCTCTGAACAATGTCTGGTGGAATATAGACAGTGGGGTAAAATTGTGATAAAACTGGTGCAGGCTCTCAGCAATGTAGTGACAGTTGAACTGATCCAAAATGGCTCCCCAGGCTAAAACCTGGAGGATGACCTCCATTCTGGCTCAAAGGATGCTGATGATGACCAGATAGATCATATGGGCTTGGAGCACATGTCCTTCCTGCTGTCCATGTATGGCATACATACCTGACAGGACAGGTTGATGGAGCCGGCAGCGTCCAATAGGAACACGCTCTCCTTACTAGTCCACCATTCTATCCTCTTGACCTTAATTTTCACTGTATCTGAAACACGAGTCCCCCCCCCTATTTTTTTTATCTTACCTCACAGGTCTATGCAACGTGTAGGCTCACATCCGCGTTGGAGCTCAGAGCCATGTCACATGACCCGGGATTGATATTGGGCAGTATGCCATACATGGACAGCAGGAAGGACATGTGCTCCAAGCCCATATGATCTATCTGGATATCATCAGAATCCTTTGAGCCAGAATGGAGGTCATCCTCCAGGTTTTAGCCTGGGGAGCCATTTTGGATCAGTTCAACTCCAACCCCTACATCCACCTCTAGGCCATGGGCCTTCTCAAGACAGGGTCTCCTAAGTCGTGCCTCGCCAGTACGTGTGTGTGGATGCTGGTAAACTGGCACACTCTGCAGATGTACACTTCGTGATGTGGAACAGGAGACAGGAGCCAGAGTCAGGGCGGCAAAACTGCAGTGAGATGATAAACAGCGTCAAGCAGGGAAACAGGTACAGCAGGGTAACAGGATCTTGAATAATAATAATGGCTAGAAGCATAAACTGACTGAGCAGAGATTACGATCTGGTGGAAGTGGCAGAACTGAGTATTTGTAGAGGCCTTGATAATGGAACTTGTTGCAGCTCACATGTCTCCAACCACACAATCACACACAACAGAAGGGGAGAGGAGAGGAGAGGAGAGGAGAGGAGAGGAGAGGAGAGGAGAGGAGAGGAGAGGAGAGGAGAGGAGAGGAGAGGAGAGGAGAGAGAGAGAGAGAGAGTTAATTTTTATTGTTTATTTCACTTTATATATTCACTTTATATATTATCTACCTCACTTGCTTTGGCAATGTTAACACATGTTTCCCATGCCAATAAAGCCCCTTGAATTTAATTGAATTGAGTGAGTGAGTGAGTGAGTGAGTGAGTGAGTGAGTGAGTGAGAGAGTGAGTGAGTGAGTGAGTGAGTGAGTGAGTGAGTACTGGAGGAATGGCTGCAGGTCAAGCAGACACTGGATGACCACTAGGGGGTGTGGCAGGAGCAGATGTGACACTTCAAAATGGAGATTGTCTCGATGACACTGCCCAGGCGCTCACAGACGCCATATTGGGATCTACATAGGGATGCTTTCTCTATCATTCTCTATGGACAGTCTAGACAGCGTTGTCCATGCGGTCACAGATGTCATAATGGTAACTACATAGGGATGCTTTCTCTATCATTCTCTATGGACAGTCTAGACAGCGTTGCCCATGCGGTCACAGATGTCATAATGGTAACTACATAGGGATGCTTTCTCTATCATTCTCTATGGACAGTCGAGACAGCGCAGGTGAGTTCAGGTAGGGTAGACAGAGCAAGTGAGTTCAGGTAGGGTAGACAGTGCAGGTGAGTTCAGGTAGGGTAGACAGAGCAAGTGAGTTCAGGTAGGGTAGACAGTGCAGGTGAGTTCAGGTAGGGTAGACAGTGCAGGTGAGTTCAGGTAGGGTAGACAGAGCAAGTGAGTTCAGGTAGGGTAGACAGTGCAGGTGAGTTCAGGTAGGGTAGACAGTGCAGGTGAGTTCAGGTAGGGTAGACAGAGAAAGTGAGTTCAGGTAGGGTAGACAGTGCAGGTGAGTTCAGGTAGGGTAGACAGTGCAGGTGAATTCAGGTAGGGTAGACAGAGAAAGTGAGTTCAGGTAGGGTAGACAGTGCAGGTGAGTTCAGGTAGGGTAGACAGTGCAGGTGAATTCAGGTGCGGTAGACAGAGCAAGTGTTTGGTGGTTGCAGCCTTGTTCCACTTTATGTTAATATATTAAGGTTTGCGAATACACCCAGTGTATTTATGCAAAAGAGGAGCATATAATTGTCTTTATTTTAACAAAGAAAAAAAAGGAAATTCCTGATAAAAGAAGAACATTTATATATTTTTTTGTGCACAAAAAATAGTGACGTTTGACAATAAATGTAATACCTGAATTCACATCAAAATCCATGAACTCATTATTTCTGAAGTTGGAGACTTTTATCTCCCTCACCAACTTTAAACATCTGCTATCTGAGCAGCTAACCGATCGCTGCCCATCGGTATATAGCCCACCCAATTTACCTACCTCATCCCCATACTGTTTTTATTTTATTTACTTTTCTGCTCTTTTGCTCACCAGTATCTCTCCCTGCACATGTTCATCTGATCATTTATCACTCCAGTGTTAATCTGCTAAATACCTAGGATAGGATGAAGTAATCCTTCTCACCCCCCCCCCCCCCTTAAATGATTTAGATGCACTATTGTAAAGTGGCTGTTCCACTGATGTCAGAAGGTGAATTCACCAATTTGTAAGTCGCTCTGGATAAGAGCGTCTGCTAAATGACTTAAATGTAAATGTAAATTGTAATTATTCACTCCTATGGCCTATTTATTGCATACCTCCTCATGCCTTTTGCACACAATGTATATAGACTTTCTTTTTTTTGTACTATGTTATTGACTTGTTTATTGTTTACTCCATGTATAACTCTGTGTTGTTGTCTGTTCACACTGCTATGCTTTATCTTGGCCAGGTCGCAGTTGCAAATGAGAACTTGTTCTCAACTAGCCTACCTGGTTAAATAAAAGTGAAATAAAATACAAATTTGTCTGTGGCAG
This sequence comes from Oncorhynchus masou masou, assembly GCF_036934945.1. NCBI lineage: Eukaryota > Metazoa > Chordata > Actinopteri > Salmoniformes > Salmonidae > Oncorhynchus > Oncorhynchus masou. Next base: position 7,001,338 of record NC_088228.1, read on the forward strand.
TAAAATGTTTTATGTGCTATAACTCACACAAACTGGGTGGTTCAAGTCCTTAATGCTGATTGGCTGAAATATTTAAGCAATAAGGCCCGAGGGTGTGTTGTATATGGCCAATATACCACAGCTAAGGGCTGCTCTTAAGCACGACGCAGCACGGAGTGCCTGGATACAGCCCTTAGCTGTGGTATACTGAACAGGCAGTTAACCCACTGTTCCTAGGCCGTCATTGAAAATAAGAATTTGTTCTTAACTGACTTGCCTAGTAAAATAAAGGTTAAAAAAAATATTTATATATATATATATATACCACAAACCCCGGAGGTGCCTTATCGATATTATAAACTGGTTACCAACGTAATTAGAGCTGTAAAAATAATTATTTTGTCATACTCGTGGTATACAGTCTGATATACCACATACTTCAGCCAATCAGCCTTCACGGCTCGAACCACCCAATTTTTAACAGATCATATACCAGGGGTATCCTCTAATTATGTTATAACCAGTTTATAATAAGCAATAATGCACCTTTGGGGTTTGTGATATACTGTATGGCCAATATACCACGGCTAAGGGCTGTAAACACTGAATGTGCAACCACTAACTTTACATTTGTTAAAACATCTTGTCAGTCATCACCAGAAGTTTCAGGTAGCTAGCTAGCCAGCAAATGTTAACATAGACCTACAGTCCATAGCTAGTTAGATTATCCGACAATGATGTCCCCGTTATGTCAGCCATGATTATATGCTTACAGTATGAAATGTAAACATTCCCGATTCCGAAACAAACTGGATCCAAGATTGCAAATGAGCCAAACCCATGCTGACTTTTTAGGGACCACTGTCAATGGTATGCTTAGTTTATGTGCAGTAAATTACTTATTGTCTTCTTGAAACATTTGATGTAATAAGTCATTGTATAATAGCTTGTAAAAATCAAAGTATACGCAAAAGGAAGATGAATTATTTCGAAATCTCTCATATAGAGGATACAGACGAAAAATAATTTAAAGACAACGCTTTGGTTTGTCTCGCTTTCCTATCCATTGCGCATGTCCAAAGTAAACGATATGCCTATTCGATTACGCTGAACTCCGGGGCACTGGGTAGGAGCTCCATTTCAACTCGAACAGTAATCTGTGTCGCTCGCTCATTTTGTCAACAAGGTAACATGGTGCATCGTCCAGAAACATCTATTTTCCATACATTTTTGGGGGAATTTCCCATGCAATCACATTTGCATGGGAAATCACAGAGTCCTCCTACTAATTACAACACGTGCTAAATTACAACATATTTGTTTTTAGCCAACTTCGTCACGGGCTTTGAACGGGGCAACTGGCTCACGCCCGGGAGGCAGACTGTCCCACATTGAATGCCATCAACTTTTAGCTAATGCGAAACACGCTGAAACGGGCGCCTGGACGAGATTAATCGAATCCCCTCACTGAAAATGGCTGCCATTGACTTTATAATGTTAACTGGTGACAGCGAGAAAAAACAAGCGTAAGATATTTTTTAAATTGTGTTTTAGGTAGCTAAAATGTATAGTTTTCCATATAGGTTATTCTGCGTGTGGTCATAACCAGTTATTGTTTCGAAAAAAATCGTCTTATATACGCGTTGTTAGGTGCTAGCCAGAGTCTGTTTCGCTTCTAGCTAGCTAGCTTACAAACCTATGTTATGGTAAAGAAACTAGGATAAATACTGGACAAGGTTAGCCGAGACCCCCAGCCGTTTGCTATAATCAATAGCTCGACCATCTGATTCAACTTGCCAATCATCAAGCCCCTGACTAGCTAATTGAATCAGGTGGGCTTGTTCAAACTGCAACAAAATTGTGTAACGACTGGGGGTCCACAGGGAAAGGTCTGAGAAACACTCAAGTTGCACAACTAGTTGTTGTATATTAAACCAGCAATAGTTGTCAAATGAACCGATTACCATGGAGCATTCTAGTTGATTAATCATTACATTACTCCTTCCCATGTCCTGTCATGTGCAGGGGAGAGAAAGCAGAGAGTGGCAATGAAGAGGAAAACCAGGACCTGTCAGAGGAGGAAGGAGGGAAGGCAGAGGCCAGTTCGTCGACGCTCATGGTCGCCGCGACCTCCGCTAAGACCAAGAAAAAGAAACACAGGCACCGCAGCAAACACAAGAGACACAAGCAGTCTTCACCTGATGACAAGGCGCGACGCCACAAGCACCGGCACAAGCACAAAAAGCACAAACGTAAAGACGGCCCCTTGACTGACGGCTTCCCCACCGGTGGCGACGACAACGCTTTCCCATACTCTTCCTCCGCCAAGCCGCAGAGACTGGAAGACGATGAGATGGCGCTTCTGGAGGAGCTGGAGAAACAGAGGGCCTTGATCCAAGCCGAGCTCGACAGTGAAATGACTGAGGGTGGCAGGGGGGTACAGTCGGGCATGGCTCTCATATTCCAGGGATACCACTCTGGGGTGGAGGAGGAGATTCAGGGGGAGAGGATGTGCAACGGGCAGCACTTCTGGAAAGGGGCAACGGGGCACATGGCTGGCTCAGGCTCGCAGACTGCTAAAGACACCGGTGGAGTCCAGCGAGAGTCGACAGACGCCCCGGCAAAGCTAAGCAGAACAATCCCAATAAAAACGGCAGGAAGAGAAAGATGGACGGCAAGACCAAGGATCAGATGAGAGGACTGAGCACGTCCAGGGATAGAGACAACAGGAGACATTCCAGGAGTGCAGATTGCTTCAAGGAAAGGGCACAGGCGTCAAAGTTTCCTCCTGGCACTAGCAAGCAGCCTACCCTGCCGGCTCAAAGCAGAGAGGCACAAAGCCAGGACAAACACAAGAAGGCGATCAAGTCCCCCGCCAAGGACGCTTCCTCTGGGAATGAGAACTGCTCTCCTGGCCTCCAAGGGAGGCCGCCAGGTCCTGCCTCCCAGCTGCAGCGCAGCAAGTCCCCATCACAGTGCCGGGACCTCCGGGCCTCCACCGAGCGAAGGGCCAGGTCACCGCCACCACTCAGAGGGGGCCACCCGAGCCCCCCAGAGAGTCAAAGGAGAGCGGTGGACCGACTGAGACTCTCACCTGGCAGGTCAGGACATTGTTTGGCCTCATGCCTCACACACACACACGCATCACAAAAAAAAAACATCCAACTTGATGAGTTAAGAAATCTGGCCTTTTGTGTTTAATACAGATAAACAGGCAACTTTGTTTTCACGGAGGAGATGCATCTTCTCACAATATCTTCTCCACAAATTAATTTACTGTTAACATATTGTGACAAACTATTAGGTTCGGGGTTGTCACTCTCCTGCTGGAATAGACCATGAGCATTGGGGCTGTATTCATTAGTTCACACTGTAGCGAAACAGTTTACAATGAAGCGTAGTGTTTCTTTTGGGGCAAATGTAGCTTAGTCCCTCTCCATTTCAGCTGGTCGCTTCCGTTTGGTTTCTAGTGAATACGATGGTGTTTAGACACCACACCGAGGATGGTTAAGGGGCTCACATTTTAAAACTACACCTCATTTAAAATAATAACAAGATGTTATATCGTCACATACACCGGATGGGTGCAGTGAAATGTGTTTTACAGGGTCAGCCGTAGCAGTATGATGGGTGCAGTAAAATGTGTTTTACAGGGTCAGCCGTAGCAGTATGATGGGTGCAGTGAAATGTGTTTTACAGGGTCAGCCGTAGCAGTATGATGGGTGCAGTGAAATGTGTTTTACAGGGTCAGCCGTAGCAGTATGATGGGTGCAGTGAAATGTGTTTTCCAGGGTCAGCCGTAGCAGTATGATAGGTGCAGTAAAATGTGTTTTACAGGGTCAGCCGTAGCAGTATGATGGGTGCAGTGAAATGTGTTTTACAGGGTCAGCCGTAGCAGTATGATGGGTGCAGTGAAATGTGTTTTACAGGGTCAGCCGTAGCAGTATGATGGGTGCAGTAAAATGTGTTGTTTTACAGGGTCAGCCGTAGCAGTATGATGGGTGCAGTGAAATGTGTTTTACAGGGTCAGCCGTAGCAGTATGATGGGTGCAGTGAAATGTGTTTTACAGGGTCAGCCATAGTAGTACAGCGCCCCTGGAGCAAATTAAGGTTAAGTTCTTTGCCCAAGAGCACCTCAACATTGTCTACTCGGGTATTCAAAACTGGTGACATTTCAGTTACTAGCCCAACTCTCTAATTGCAAGTAGACAGCTGCTTTAGCCAGTATTTATTTGATTTATTTAACCTTATTTAACTAGGCAAGTCAGTTAAGAACAAATTCTTATTTACAATGACGGCGTACCAAAAGACAAAAGGCCTCCTGCTGGGATGGGGGCTGGGATAAAATAATCATAAAGAAATATAAATGTAAATATAGGGCAAAGAAAGGAGTGTTGATGTAAAACCAGTACTTAATTGCCATGTGGAAGATGCCGTGATATTCCCATCCAAACATAGTCCAGTTTACGTCATCCACATTGAATCGTGTCCAAATCAAATCACACACCCTTTTTTTTTTTTTAGGTAATGCATGGTGAACATTGAATGTGTGACAACCTTGTCCTGTTGCTGTGTGTCTTTCAGGATTCGGAGCCAGGACGAAGCGGGCGGCCGTAGGGATGCCAGCGCAGCTCTAGGTGCCCGGCGAAGGCTCAGCCGCTCACCATTCAGGCGGCGGTGTTGCTCTCCCAGAAGACGCAGCAGGTCTCCATTCAGGAGGAGGTGGGTGGAGGTACTTCTGTCCCAACATGTCTGATAACTGTACTGTCCCCGCCTGTGTTGTGTATATGTCTGTGAGTCTAAAAATACACAAGTCATGACGTTTCGGTCCAAGTAGACCATATATATATATATATAAATAAATAAATAAATAAATATATAAATAAATAAATAAATGGGGAGTGTTGCAACTTACCTATTTTGAGGTTATCATAGTTCTTCTAATTGTATTGTCACGTAACCGGGTAGGTGCAGTGAAATGTGTTGGTTTACAGGAGCAGTTCAGTGAAATGTGGTGGTCATCTCCCTGTCCAAGACCCTTCTCCCCTGAATTCTCAGTTTGGCCGGGAAGCCAGCTCTAGGAAGAGTCTTGGTGGTTCCACAGGCCACTGTGTTCTGAGGGACTTTCAATGTTGCAGAAATAGTTTGGTACCCTTTCCCAGATCTTTGCCTTGACACAATCCTGTCTCGGAGCTCTACAGACAATTACTTCGACCTCATGGCATGGTTTTTGCTCTGACATGAACTATCAACTGTGTACAAGGCAAAAGTTTGGACACCTACTCATTCCAGAGTTTATCTTTATTTGTACAGTTTTTTACATTGTAGAATAATAGTGAAGACATCAAAACTATGAATTAACACACATGGATGTTGTAATCAAAAAGTGTTAAACAAATCAAAAATATTTTATTATTTTACCCTTTTTTCTCCTCAATTTTGTGGTATCTAATTGTCCCATTGCCGCAACTCCCGTATGGACTCGGAGAGGCGAAGGTCGAGGGCCGTGCGTCCTCCGAAACACAACACAGTCAAGCTGCACTTGTTCTTGACACAATGTGTGCTTTGCGCAGGCCCGACACAGGAGTCGCTAGTGGGCGATGGGACAAGAACATCCCAGCCGGCCAAACCCTCCCCTAACCTCAGCCGGCTGCGACAGCCTGGACTCAAACCAGGATCTCTAGTGACACAGCTAGCACTACCTTAAACCACTGCGCCATTTGGGAGGCCCTTCAAAATATGTTTTATATTTACGGTTCTTTAAAGTAGCCACCCTTTGCCTTGATGACAGCTTTGCACACACTTGGCATTCTCTCAAGTAGCTTCATGAGGTAGTCACCCGGAATGCATTTCAATTAACAGTTGTCTTGTTAATTTGTGGAATTTCTTTCCTTCTTAATGTGTTTGTCCCAATCAGTTGTGTTGTGACAAGGTAGGGGTGGTATACAGAAGATAGCCCTATTTGGTAAAAGACCAAGTCCATATTATGGCAAAAACAGCTCAAAAAAGCAAAGAGAGTCCGTCATTACTTTAAGACATGAAGGTTTCTTCAAGTGCAGTCGCAAAAACCATCAAAAATCATCAAGATGAAACTAGCTCTAATGAGGACCGCCACAGGAAAGGAAGACCCAGAGTTACCTCTGCTGCAGAGGACAAGTTAATTTATAGTTACCAGCCTCAGAAATCGGCAATTAACTGCGCCTTAGGTTGCAGCCCAAATAAATGCTTCCCAGAGTTCAAGTAACAGACACATCTCAACATCAACTATTCCGAGGAGACTGCGTGAATCAGGCCTTCATGGTCAAGTTGCTGCAAAGAAACCACTATTAAAGGACACCAACAAGAAGAGACTTGCTTGGGCCAAGAAACATGAGCAATGGAAATTATGCCAGTGGAAATCTGTTTTTTGGTCTGAGTCCAAATTTGAGATTTTTGTTTCCAACCGCCTTGTCCACCACTTGGTCTTTTAGAATTCAAGGCACACTTAACCAGCATGGCTACCATAGCATTAATTCTGCAGCGATACGCCATCCCATCTGGTTTGCGCTTGGTGGGACTATCATTTGTTTTTCAGCCGTACAATGACCCAAAACACACCTCCAGGCTGTTTAAGGGCTATTTGACCAAGAAGAATTGCTGCATCGGAAGACCTGGCCTCCCCAATCACCTGACCTCAACCCAATTGAGATGGTTTGGGATGAGTTGGACCCAAGAGTGAAGGAAAAGCAGCCAACAAGTGCTCAACATATGTGGAAACTCCTTCAAAACTGTTGTAAAAGCATTCCAGATGACTTCCTCATGAAGCTGGTTTCAAGAATGCCAAGCGGGCGCAAAGCAATGGTTGGCTACTTTGAAGAGTCTCAAATATAAAATATTTTGATTTAAAAACTTTTGGGGTTGTTTCTACTTGATTCCATTATGTTATTTCATAGTTTTGATGTTGTCACTATTATTCTACAATGTAGAAAATGGTAAAAATGAGTCGTTATGTCCTTACTTTTGATTGGTTGTGTGTGTGTGTGCCTTTCCAAATCATGTCCAATCAATTGAATTTACCACAGGTGGACTCCAATCAAGTTGTGAAAACAGGATACACCTGAGCTCAATTTCATGTCTCATAGCAAAGGGTCTGAATACTTATGTAAATAAGGTATTTCTGTTGTTTGTTTTTTTTAAATGCACTTGCTAAAATGTGTTTTCACTTTGTCATTATGGGGTATTGTGTGTAGATTGAGGATTTTTTTTATATATATATACATTTTAGAAAAAGGCTGTATCAGAACAAAATTTGGAAAAGGGGAAGGGGTCTGAATACTTTCCGAATGCACTGTGTATCATTAATTGAAATGACCATTGAACATTGGGAAATCTTACATATTGCACCTGGCTTTTGCTTTTCTTTCCTGCGACTCTTCTACATAGGTCATTGGATCGGGACAGGATGGAAAGGAGGCCGCGGTGGGGTTCCAGATCCCAGGAGGGGAGACAGAGACTGAGCCGGGACAGAGAAGACAAGTTCAAGGGCAGCCTCTCGGAGGGAATGAAGGTCGACAAGGAGGACTCTGAAGATGAAGTGTAGGCAGTTCACTTGGGATTTTAATTTTTATTTGCTTACTGTTTACCTCAGACGTGTTGAATGGATGGATCATACACAAATGATACAACATTAATCCATTTCAATGTCATTAATTAAATCACACACCATTTTTTTATTTGCAATATAAGCTTTTGTCAATGGTTGTGGGGTGGACGACCACATTGTATGTGTGTGTTGACGTGTCCTGTAATAGGCTGGAAGATTACGATGTGGATGAGGACGACGAGGAGGCTCTCATCGAACAGCGGAGGCTACAGCGTCTGGCCATCGTCCAGGTGGGTAAAAAGACTAATGACACTAATCATCATCCCCTCTGCGCCGACCTAATTTAACCAGAGCCACACAGCCATGTTGCTACAATATGTATTTTAACCTTTCTTTATTGGCTATTGTCATGCACGGCATGCAAACATGACACGCACAGCTGTTTTATTGTTAGTTCAACAATGCGAATGGCGTTGGACACTGTGTGCAGTGCCAATACTCTGGCCACACCCCTAATCCCAGGTTTTGTGTTGCTAAGTGCCAAGGGAGTCAATCAAAATGCTTAATGGCACGCCCACCTTTTTGATTGGCTGATCGGGTCCTGGTGTGTTGATCACATTAGTTTCTGATTGTTGTGTAAGATGACTACATCGGTAGGCAGGAAGAAGGCTGGGCTGAGCGACAGAGAGGGAGGGAGGGCAGTGTGTTCTGTATTCCTGGAAAATGTAACCCTCCCCTCTCTCACTCTCCCTGTCCACCAACCCTGCTCTCCCTGTCCCCCAACCTCTCTCTCTCGCTCTCTGCCTATCCACAAACCTCCCTCCCTCTCTCTCTCTCTCTCTCTCTCCCTGTCCACCAACAACCAGAATTCCTGTAGGCCCTCCCAGCATACCAATAATTGTGACCATATAGAGATGATTTTGTATGCACAATTTTAATGTTTTATTATTTAGGAAAGGGTGCTCATTTTAAAATGTATCATGTTTATAATCACTAGAGAATAAACTGGATGAGCTCCGATTGTGACTATCCTATCAAAGTGATCTGTGGCACTGTAATATCCTATGTGGTGTGTCTCTTTGTTAAATATTATATTATATCAGGTTAACAGCTCGTGTGCAATCTGTCTTATTAAGGAAGTTTTGGGATTCTGCTCGACTTTTATACATATTGTCTGTTTCTATACATATTCTCGTGCCTGTGCTTGCATATTTTTGCTTGACGCGTGTGTGTGTGTGTTATTTTTCTGTGAACAGAAGTACAAGGGAGGGAACGAGGACAGTAACATGTCGGAGCCCGGCAGCCCGCAGAGCAGCCAGCGCAGCCGCTCGCCCTCGCCGGACGACATCCTGGAGCGTGTGACGGCCGACGTCAAGGAGTACGAGCGGGAAAACGTGGACACCTTTGAAGAAAACATCAAGGCTAAGCACAACCTCATCGAACAGGAGAAAGATGGTAAACATATGTGCTGTATATAAGTGTGTGTGTACATCAGACCTGTCAACTAAGACATAGACCTATGTTAAATACTTTCAACTAATTGATCTTCGCTTGGTACATTATGGAAACCATAGATTACTCTGTTGTTAATACCAGGAAGTGTCTGACCCAGGTGGGTGTTTGTCTGATACAGTAGTAGTAGTAACAGCAACACTCCGCATGTTTGTTTGTCTGATGCAGTAGTAGCAGAAACAGCAGCACTCGGGATGTTTGTCTGATGCAGTAGTAGCAGAAACAGCAGCACTCGGGATGTTTTGTTTGTCTGATGCAGTAGTAGCAGAAACAGCAGCACTCGGGATGTTTTGTTTGTCTGATGCAGTAGTAGTAGTCAGCTTAGTAGTAGTAGTAATCAGCCCAGCAGTAGCAGCAATTGCAGGCTCAGTAGTAGTCGTCAGACTAGTAGTAGTGATTCAGAAGTGGAAAGGGGATACCTAGTCAGTTGTACAACTGAATGCCTTCAACTGAAATGTGTCTTGAGCATTTAACCCAATCCCTCTGAATCAGAGAGGTGGGGGGGGGCTGCCTTAATCAACATCCACGTCTTCAGCACCCGGGGAACAGTGGGTTAACTGCATTACTTAGGGACAGAACGACAGATTTTTTTTTACCTTGTCAGCTCGGGGATTTGATCCAGCAATCTTTCGGTTACTGGCCCAACGCTCCTACCCACCGAACTTCCTGGACATTTTATTTATTTTACCTTTATTTAACCAGGCAAGTCAGTTAAGAACAAATTCTTATTTTCAATGACAGCCTAGGAACAGTGGGTTAACTGCCTGTTCAGGGGCAGAATGACAGATTCGTACCTTCCGGTTACTAGTCCAACGCTCTAACCACTAGGCTACCCTTTTTCAAATATAGTTCAACTCAATTACATAGTTTACTCAATTACTTATTATTTTGATGTTAATTTCTCATGTACTCTTGACTTCTTAATCTATGAAATATATATATATATTTTCAAAGTAATATTGACAGCAGCAGTTGTCAAGTTGCTTTTACAGATTAACAGTGCTTGATCTTAAACTCCAGCCCATTTCTTTCCTAGAAGGAACCAACCCCAAAAAACCTTCCGCCCCCGACATGTTTACTGAATCGGATGACATGTTCGCCGCCTACTTTGACGTGAGTAATCCTCCCGTTGCTTTGATTCCATTGCGTTGTTTGGAATCTGACCACCACGACTTGTGCCAATGTGTCTTCAACTTTTTTTTTTTTTTTAATTAAGTTGTCTATGGAAAAGGATCCTGTCAGATAGGGTTGCTAAGAGTGGTGTCCGTGTCTCGGGTCGCCCTTGTGTTATTACTGTCCAAACAAGCTTCTGTCAGCGGGTAACTTTAGACCGGGCCACAGCGTTTTCTCTGGTGACCTTTCTGTGAGGCGACTGAGAACTGCTTGTCCAATTTTGAGTCGGGATGAGAACGCAAGTTGGCACTTTAAGAGTAAAATAATTTGTTCGTGTCAGTGCGGGACCAAAAGTTTGGCGTGTCAATCTCAAGTCAGAATACCGCCTCAACTGTGGTTTTGTATTGTAGCCTGACAGTCAGACCTTGGTTCAAATGAGTGTTTAAATGGGCCTGCATGAGGTGCCAGATGGACAGCATTTGCACTTTTGGAACTGTACCTTTGGTTCCATTGCGCACCTTTGGTTCCATTGCGCACCTTTGGTTGCATTGCGCACCTTTGGTTCCATTGCGCACCTTTGGTTCCATTGCGCACCTTTGGTTCCATTGCGCACCTTTGGTTCCATTGCGTACCTTTGGTTCCATTGCGCACCTTTGGTTCCATTGCGCACCTTTGGTTCCATTGCGTACCCGTTGGTTCCATTGCGTACCCGTTGGTTCCATTGCGTACCCGTTGGTTCCATTGCCCACCTTTGGTTCCATTGCGTACCCGTTGGTTCCATTGCGTACCTTTGGTTCCATTGCGCCAGGCAAGCTCAATCAAGCACATATTCCCATCAGAATAAGAACTGATTTCTTGAAAGGAAGAAAAAAAAACTAACATTGGGAAAAACCATTGGTTTCCCGTCATACTAACACTAAGTGATTTGTGGCCACTGCAGAGTGCAAGGTTTCGAGCAGCAGGTATCGGGAAGGACTTCAAGGAGAACCCCAACCTCCGAGACAACTGGACAGACGCAGAGGGATACTACCGTAAGTCCCATTTGGAATTAAAGCTCCTTCCTTATTTTGTTCCTTCATTTGTTTGTTAGCTTATTCACTCATTAATCACTACTGAACAAAAAATATAAAACGCAACATGCAACAATTTCTTAAGATTTTACTGAGTTACAGTTCATATAAGGAAATCAGTCAATTGAAATGAATTCCTTAGTCCCTAATCTATGGATTTCACATGACTGGGCAGGGGTGCAGCCGTGGGTGGGCCTTGGAGGGCGTAGGCCCACCCACTGAGGGGCCAGGCTCAGCCAATCAGAATGAGTTTTTCCCTACAAAAGGGCTTTATTACAGACAGAAATATTCCTCAGCACCTTACCCAAATAAGATTTTTGTTCAGATAGAATATTTCTGGGATCTTTTATTTCAGCTCATGAAACATGGAACTGACCCTTTACATGTTGCGTTTTAATATTTTATGTTGGATGTTTATTTATATTCCAGTCTCTGACATGGCGTGTTTTGATATTTCTTAATGTCCGTGTGTTTTTATTTTATATTTTTTACTGCTAGATATTACTTTTAGAGCTAGAGGAACAAGCATTTCGCTGCAGCTGCTTTCACATCTGTGTACGTGACCAATAAACTTTGATTTGCCCGAAAATGTGAAGATGGTTGTTTACCTGCAAAATTGCCATTTCTTGTTGGTCACTAATTCAAACAACAAGGGGGATCAGACAATCTGTTTTACTCGCCTGCTACATCGGACGCGTAACTTTTGCTTAGCGTGAGACGCTCCTGTTCAGTTCAACAAGCGTAACCGTGCCGACTCTGTTTTGAGCATAATATTCAGTTCTGGTTCTATTTTCAAGATTTGGACACCCAGCTCACACCTGAGAGCAAATGGATATTGTGGCTAGCATTCTGCTCGCATTGACCAAAAGTTACTCTTCCAGTGTAGCAAAAAATAGTGTGTGTTAGGCTTTATTCTTCCTAATGGCGCAACCATAGAGCAAGCTCACTTGCCCGGCTGCCATGAATCCCATAAATTGTCTTTCACCTAAACAATGGGAATGAACCATAAAGATCTGTTTTAGGCCTACTGGAATTCTTTGCCGTTTTTGTTTACTTGCCCCAGGCAACAGGGAAACGCTTAAGGTCAATCCCTACTTATTCATAACCAATTAGCTAATACATTCAATGTCTTTTGCTATTTGACAGGACTCAATATCGGGGAGAAACTGGACAAGCGGTACAGTGTGTACGGCTACACGGGGCAGGGCGTGTTCAGCAACGTCATCCGAGCCCGTGACGTGGCCCGCGCCAGCCAGGAGGTTGCTATTAAGATCATTCGGAACAACGAGCTCATGTGAGTGTCGTTTACCAATAGCTAGTCTTGGACCCGGTTCTGTAGGCAGACAACATTTTGAAACTGGGGAGATACTACCTGCTGTTCATTGACTACAGCTCAGCGTTAAACACCAAGCTCATCACTAAGCTAAGGACCCTGGGATTAAAACCCCAGGTTGTTTATTTTATTTAGGATCCCCATTAGCTGATGCCAATGGCGACAGCTAGTCTTCCTGGGGTCTGACACATTACGAAAAATACATTAGAGAAAGTGGTGAGGGTAGGCGACAACACATCCGCCATGGGGGCCCCTCAGGGGTCCGTGCTTATTCCCCTCCTGTACTCCCTGTTCAGCCACTACTGCGTGGCCACGCAAAACACCCAACACCATTAAGTTTGCCGATGACACGATAGTGGTAGGCCTGGTCACAGATGATGAGCTGGAATATTGGGAGGAGGTCAGAGACCTGGCAGTGTGGTGCCTGGACAACAACCTCTCCCTCAACGTCAGCAAGACAAAGGAGCTGATTGTGGACTACAGGAAACCGAGCACGCTCCCATTCACATCGACGTGGCTGTATTGGAGCGGGTCGAGAGCTTCAAGTTACTGTGTCCACATCACAAAGGATCTATCATGGTCCACATACGCCAACAGTCGTGAAGAGGGCATGACAATGCCCCCCTCAGGAGGGTGAGTAGATTTTGCTTTGGCCCTCAGATCCTCAAAAGGTTCTACAGCTGCGCCATTGAGAGCATCTTGACTGGCTGCATCACCGCCTGGTATGGCAACTGCTTGGCATCCGACCACAAGGCGCCACCGAGGGTAGAGTGTACAGCCCAGTACAGTGCTCCTTGCCATCCAGGACCTCCTATACCAGGAGAAGGCCCTAAAAATTGTCAGACTCCAGCCACCCATGTCCTATTGTCTCTGCTACCACACGGCAAGCAGTACCGATGCACCAAGTCTGGAACCAACTGTTCCCTGAACAGCTTCTTCTACCACCAAGCCATAAGACTGGTTAATAATTAGTTTGGTTTGGTTAACTATTTAACTATCTGCGTTGACCATTTTTTATTTTGCACTCTTTTTTTGACTCATAACTTACACTGCTGTTACTGTATCTGTCACTGTGTTCCTAGTTACATATCTACCTCAGCTACTATTGTGGGTAGATATTGTACAGGCTTTTTGTTATAGCCCTGCTCAAACACACCATATTCCACTAACCTGTACTTATTAATATCTGAGTCAGGTGTGTCAGAGCAGGGCTGGAACCAAAACCCTGTCCACCCAATAGCTCTCCAGGGGGACCTGTACTACTGGCACACCAGTGTGTCCATGACTTTAGACTCATCGAAGTGGTCTCTTTGTCCCAAAAGGCAGAAGACTGGGCTCAAGGAGCTGGAGTTCCTGAAGAAACTCAATGATGCCGACCCTGACGACAAGTTCCACTGCCTGCGCCTCTTCCGACACTTCTACCACAAGCAGCACCTCTGCCTGGTCTTCGAGCCTCTCAGGTACCACCCTCCCGGTTACTGGCACCCCTAGATTGAGAACAGTGTTTCCCTTCTCATTGTATAGGCAGGGTGGGCCTAGGGCTGTTACGGTCACGAAAGGTTGTCAGCCGGTGATTGTCAAGCAGATAACTGTCGGTTTCACGGTAATTGACTTAATTAATGAACACATTTAGCATCTCCTGGTTTCAAGTCATTGATGCAGATCTTTTGAACATCTACATTTTAAAAAGTATAATCAATTAATTTAATATAGCCTACACCTTCACAATAAAGCCATTTTTTATTTATTTTAGACCGGTTTTATGAAGCATGATTTGAAGAACTTGTAGTCTATTTCAGAACAGAATAGCGTACTCTGAGTTGTCCTGATGTGGCTATGCCAAAAGGCTGTGGGCTTCGCTAGTTCATTTAGCAGACAAGATTTGCTTAGAATTCCGTAGTTAAGAATAAAATTGAACAAAGCTGAATAAAATAAAGGATATTTTCTCCAAACGATTGGAGGGAATGCTGAGTTGTGTTGAGCGGTTAACAAAGAAATAGGTATTCTTATACATTAATAACTCTAAATTAAGCATAATTTTAGTTGTTCTACAAATGTCGGGCTATATGTTTTGATTTTTAATAAATTTTAATGCTGCATGATCATCTTTTTAGTAGAGGCCATCACTCTGTTTTCTTGCACAATTGCATAGCCTGTAGAGATGTTGCGCAACATAAGCTCATGGGCTCTTATTAAGTGTTTAATTAGATGTTCTATTACATTTACATTGATGTCAGGGTGATTTAGAGGGACAATAGAGTGCTGGGTACCAGGCAGTTCGAAAGTTTGGTAGGCTACTAATGACCAGCAGCGGCATCAGAGCTTGGAGAAACCTTGACTCAACGAGGTAATTACCGCCGGTGTGGCGGCAATACGGTGATCACCGCAACACCCCAAGGTGGGCCCCTTGCGCATAGGTTTGCTCTCCCTGTGTTAAAGAATGTGGTTTCAATTGATCATTTTTTGTTGTAAAAGCCTTAGCTGCTGGAGATGGAGTCTGAAGAGAGGTGGTCTTATTGACGCAAAAGGCTGTTTTGAAGTCTGAGGGAGTCTGCTGCTCTCTGTCCTGGGGATGGGGGAAATCGATATGGAATGGTGGTATTATTTTTGCCCATTTTATATCAATACTGTGACTCCCAAGTATCGATTTCTTTTCTTTTGCTGGGCAGTTAACGTTAGCTAGCACTAGTCGGCTGTACTTGCAAAATACTTCCAGTATTTCTCATCCTATAGCTTGTTCTTTTTAAACACTAGAACCGCCTGGCCTTTCGTCCTACAGGTACCCGCTAGAGAACGTTGCCGGTCATCTCCTTTAGCATCAGATGCATATCAACCCACAAGGTGCTGAAACATAAGCACCAACGCGTGATAAATAGTGCATCAACTATTGTGAAGGATTAGTTGCATGAAGAGATATTTGTGGAACTATATCAATTTTAAACCAAAAATAACAACAATAGTTATTTGTTTTTTTTATAGTCATGGATATGTTTTGTCCTAGAAAAAAAAAGCATAGGCCTATAGCCTATTTTAGTTTCCCTTAAAATGGATTACAGTAATGTTTTTAATTGTAATAGCATATTCATAAGTTTAATGTTATTTGTTTTTGCCTTGTAGCCAAAGCAATGCTGCTGTGTGGGGGGTCATGTGCTGAATGCAGGGGCCGCATGTATATTCTTTGAAAATGTGACATTAGAGCTGCACCTCTTGAATTATGAGAGTTATTTGACAGAGGTAAATGTCATAGAAACGGCAGAATATGCTCTTTCTGATACTGTATAGAAATCAAAATGTGTTTGTTTTTTCTGCATGTGACTCTGAAGAAGGATTTGTCATTCTCCATTCTATGCATTTGTAAATGACAAGATTGGGCCATTTTCTTCATGTACAATTTGACAACTGATAGGCCTAATATTGTCACTCGTCAGATTGTCTGTCATGTGTGAAATTAGTTTCGGTATCGTTTATTGTGTAGTTTCGATGGGCCAGCTGTGCCGTCTGACTGGCATCGTTTTTACTTCCTGTTCATCAACTTAGAGTCCAGGATATGTTTTGCATTATTCTAAAGGCCTACTGCAACAAACAGCATTTCATGCAATTAATTTGATTAGTAATAGAGTTATAGTAAATAAAAATGTATTGTAAAAGGTTTTTATTTTTTTAATTGTTTACATAAAATAGAATGGTAGCAAGCCTCAAGGTGCGCGTTCAAATTATTATCATGAGTGCTAACGCTGATCAATAGGCATAACACACACACTCATTATTACACTATAGTTGTTCTAAATCAAATCAACCTCTTCACCCTCATCATCCAGTTAGGCCGAATTTAAATTCAATTGTGTGAAGTAAAGTGCACAATTATCGCCCATTGAGAGAGAGAGAGAGAGAGAGTAAAATAAAAATATAGTCTTGGGTAAAATTAGGTAAATAGGATCAATACTTTTCTGTTTGTGGTTTTTTATTTTTTATTTCGACAATAGAGTAATGTAAAATACAAAAGTATCGTGAGGTTGCTGGCAATTTCCAGTCTAAGGTGTTTTACCTCTGAGTAGATATTGTTTTGTTGTAACCAGCATCTCAAATCCAGACTGATTACTAAACTGTCTGAAATGGCTCCATACTCATAGTGAACTTCTTCTTCTTCCGTGATCATATTTTTTTCACCTACACGTGTTTTAGCAGACGATATGCTTGTGTTTCTAGCTTGTAACCAAGCATCTCAAATCAGTATTTTTAGGGTGCCATTTTGGGCTAATATTGTATGTGGTGACTGAATTAGGTGCTAAACTGTCTGAAATGGCTCCATATTCCCTACATAGTGAACTTCACCTTCTTCTTCTGTGGTTAGACAAGTAGTGCGCTAAAATCGATCATATTTTATTGGTCACCTACACAGTCTCTTGTTTTAGCAGACGTTATTAGCCCCCAGAGAGAGCGGGTGGAACGTAAATGCTTGTGTTTCTAGCTCCAACAGTGCAGTAATATCTAACAACGGTTAGCCCCCACAACAACACAGCCCCCACATCTAAAAGAATGGATATATAAATATTTAGCCCCAGAGAGAGACGGTCACCTCTAACCCACCGTAGCACATCATGTCGGACAGTATTTAGTCACCTGACCCATAGGGTAGCCCCCAGCCAGTGCAGTCACCTTTGGGTCACCTAACCCACCGTAGCCCCCAGAGAGAGACAGTCACCTGTAACCCACCGTAGCCCCCAGAGAGACAGTCACCTGTAACCCACCGTGTCACCTCTAACCCACCGTAGCCCCAGAGAGAGACAGTCACCTCTAACCCACCGTAGCCCCCAGAGAGAGACAGTCACCTCTAACCCACCGTAGCCCCCAGAGAGACGGTCACCTGTAACCCACCGTAGCCCCCAGAGAGAGACAGTCACCTGTAACCCGTAGCCCCCAGAGAGACAGTCACCTGTAACCCACCGTAGCCCCCAGAGAGAGACAGTCACCTCTAACCCACCGTAGCCCCCAGAGAGAGAAGTCACCTCTAACCCACCGTAGCCCCAAAGACGTAGCCCCCAGAGAGGGTCACCCTAACCCACCATAGCCCCCAGAGGCGGTCCCCAGAGAGAGACAGTCACCTCTAACCCACCGTAGCCCCAGCCAGCAGTCACCTCTAACCCACCGTCTTCCTGGTCACCTGTAACCCACCGTAGCCCCCAGAGAGAAGCTGCTAACCCACCGTAGCCCCCAGAGAACGTCACCTCTAACCCAAGCCCCAGTCACCTTAACCCACCGTAGCCCCCAGAGAGACAGTCGGTCACCTGTAACCCACCGTAGCCCCCAAACCTAACCCACCGTAGCCCCCAGAAGACGGTCACCTCTAACCCACCGTAGCCCCCAGAGAGACAGTCACCTGTAACCCACCGTAGCCCCCAGAGAGAGACAGTCACCTGTAACCCACCGTAGCCCCCAGAGAGACAGTCACCTCTAACCCACCGTAGCCCCCAGAGAGAGACAGTCACCTCTAACCCACCGTAGCCCCCAGAGAGAGACAGTCACCTGTAACCCACCGTAGCCCCCAGAGAGAGACAGTCACCTCTAACCCACCGTAGCCCCCAGAGAGACAGTCACCTCTAACCCACCGTAGCCCCCAGAGAGACAGTCACCTGTAACCCACCATAGCCCCCAGAGAGAGACAGAGAGACAGTCACCTCTAACCCACCGTAGCCCCCAGAGAGACAGTCACCCACCCAGAGAGAGACAGTCACCTCTAACCCACCGTAGCCCCCAGAGAGAGAGACAGTCACCTCTAACCCACCGTAGCCCCAGAGAGAGACAGTCACCTCTAACCCACCGTAGCCCCCAGAGAGAGACAGTCAGTAACCCACCGTAGCCCCAGAGAGAGACAGTCTAACCCACCGTAGCCCCCAGAGAGAGACAGTCACCTCTAACCCACCGTAGCTCCAGAGAGAGAGACAGTCACCTCTAACCCACCGTAGCCCCCAGAGTCACCTGTAACCCACCGAGTCACCTCTAACCCACCGTAGCCCCCAGAGAGTCACCTCTAACCCACCGTAGCCCCCAGAGAGAGAGACAGTCACCTGTAACCCACCGTAGCCCCCAGAGAGAGACGGTCACCTGTAACCCACCGTAGCCCCCAGAGAGAGACAGTCACCTCTAACCCACCGTAGCCCAGAGAGAGAGACAGTCACCTGTAACCCACCGTAGCCCCCAGAGAGAGACAGTCACCTCTAACCCACCGTAGCCCCCAGAGAGAGACAGTCACCTCTAACCCACCGTAGCCCCCAGAGAGAGACAGTCACCTCTAACCCACCGTAGCCCCCAGAGAGAGACAGTCACCTCTAACCCACCGTAGCCCCCAGAGAGAGACAGTCACCTGTAACCCACCGTAGCCCCCAGAGAGAGACAGTCACCTCTAACCCACCGTAGCCCCCAGAGAGAGAGTCACCTCTAACCCACCGTAGCCCCAGAGAGAGACTGTCACCTTAACCCACCGTAGCCCCCAGAGAGACATAACCCACCGTTAACCCACCGTAGCCCCCAGAGGAGAAGTACCTCTAACCCACCGTAGCCCCCAGAGAGAGTCACCTCCTCTAACCCACCGTAGCCCCAGAGACGGTTTATAGCCCCCAGAGAGAGAGGTTAACCCACCGTAGACGGTCATAACCCACCGTTCACCTGTAAACAATCCATCATGATATGATGCCCCCCTTGTTGACAGTCACCTTATGAGCCCCCAGAGAGAGACAGTCACCTCTAACCCACCGTAGCCCCCGGACAGATAACTAGCCCCCAGAGACAGTCAGTTTAACCCCCGTAGCCCCCAGAGAGAGACAGTCACCTCTGTAGCCCCCAGAGAGAGACAGATCAGGGTCACCTCTAACTCTAGTCACCTCTAACCCAGTTTCTCCCGGTCACATTAACAAACACCGGCCCCCAGAGTGGAGTCACTCAGTTCAGTCTAATAGCCCCCAGAGAGATAACCTGTAACCCAGTTTTGATCAGTCACCCACCCAGTGTGAACAATGTGCTGTTTGACAGAGCTAATTGAACCCACCCAGTGTGAACAATGTGCTGTTTGACAGAGCTAATTGAACCCACCCAGTGTGAACAATGTGCTGTTTGACAGAGCTAATTGAACCCACCCAGTGTGAACAATGTGCTGTTTGACAGAGCTAATTGAACCCACCCAGTGTGAACAATGTGCTGTTTGACAGAGCTAATTGAACCCACCCAGTGTGAACAATGTGCTGTTTGACAGAGCTAATTGAACCCACCCAGTGTGAACAATGTGCTGTTTGACAGAGCTAATTGAACCCACCCAGTGTGAACAATGTGCTGTTCAGCTGTTTTAAACCTGTTGGTTGGAGTTTTTATATAGGTCAAGTGGCATATATATATATTTTTTTTTAATTGATTTGTTTTCAACAGGTGAACAGTCGAAAACCATCCTCAAGCTCTGCGACTTTGGTTCAGCGTCGCACGTGGCAGAGAATGACATCACTCCCTACCTGGTTAGCCGGTTCTACAGGGCGCGGAGATTAGTGAGACTCCTCTCTTCTTGTCTTTTCCTACTCTTCTCTTTTTGTGTTCTTCTCCTCCTGTTCTTTTTTTTTCTTATCCTGTCACGAGCCTTGACCCGGAGAGCTACTGGGTTCAGGCTTTTTCTCCAGCCCAGTTATATTAAACTGATCACCTGCTCATCAAGTCCTTGATTGGTTGAATTAGTGCAGCAGCTCTCCGCGACCAGTTGGAGAACACTGCTGTAGGTCTTAACTAGAAGGGAAAATATTCAACTGTCGTGTTTAGTACTCGCCAAACGGAATGAAAAACTGTGTAAAATAGGGGCCATCCCCATTATAAAACATTTTGAATCTTTTGAAAACGGTGTGCCCTTATGAACACAACGCTCATCAAACATACTAATTTTCCATAGTTTGACCCAAGTCTCCTAAAGCCTTTATCTGTCCTTGCAGTCATCGGGAAGCTTTACGACCACGCCATTGACATGTGGTCCGTTGGCTGCACTCTGTATGAGCTGTACACGGGCAAGATCCTTTTCCGGGGAAAACCAACAACCACATGATTAAGCTCGCCATGGACCTCAAGGGCAAGATGCCCAACAAGGTCAGACCAAAATCCACCAATCACAGAAACTCTCCCTTCACCCTGCTACGGGACATTGTACAGCAGAAAAACCATTTATTCAGAAGTGTTATTGAAATTCCAAACTTTTTTAAAATCTGAAGAATCTAAATTCTGAGTTTCTGGTTCGTTCCTGAATGGAATCATTTGAAATGGAATTGACCCTAACTATTTTCTTTCTATCCTGCACAGATGATCAGGAAAGGCGTGTTCAAGGACCAGCACTTTGACCAGAACCTCAACTTCCTGTACACCGAAGTAGACAGAGTTACTGAAAGGGTAGGAGGTTGTTGTTTTCTCTCATATTGTCTCAGTGGGAATGTTCATGGAGGATAGTAAGCTAAGCCATGTGTCTATTTTTAAGGACCCTACTTTTCTGAGGATGACTCGAAAACCTTGTGATCTGCAAAAAAAGTCAAACGAACCCCAAATGATGTGATGTATCGGTATATGTCCATCTCATCTCTATGGTGTCATTGCTCTTGCCTTCTGCCCTTACTCCTTTTCCACCCCACCCCCCCCTCTTTCTCCCTCTCTTTTTCTCCCTCTTTCTCTCCCCCTCTTTTCATTCTCCATTTCCTCCTATTCCAACCCCCCCTTCCATATCTCTGCTAATTTCCTCTCTACCATCTTTGTTTTCTTCACTCATTTCTCCTTTTAAAACTGTTTTTGTTTTCCTCTCGTTTTCTCTCCTTTTAAAACCGTTTTGTTTTCCTCTCTGGGTCTTTTTTGAACTCTGATCTCTTGCTCCGCCCCATCCAACTCCACGCCACTTATCTGTTCTGCTTCTCATCCCAACTCTTTCTCTCTCTCACTCTACCTCCTGCCCTCCCTCCATCGCTCTCCCCCCTCCCCCACTTGTTCTTCTTCTGTCCCACCCATTCACAGGAGAAGGTGACAGTGATGAGCACCATCAACCCCACCAAGGAGCTGCTGGCTGACATGGTGGGCTGCCAGCGTCTGCCCGAGGACCAACGCAAAAAGGTGGCCCAGCTCAAGGACCTGCTGGACCAGACACTTATGCTGGACCCGGCCAAGAGGATCAGCATCAACCAGGCCCTGCAGCACCCCTACATCCAGGAGAAGATCTTCTGACCACTTCGTACTGTATCCACTCAGTCATGCATTGATTGCTGCAACCAGTACTGAGTCCTTAGTTTGACTATGGTTGGACCCCCATCCCATCTGGCACTGCTGATGGAGAGGAAGTAGTATTATCTATCTTCCCCTGTTTGACACACACACACACACACACTCTCCCGTTTTTCATCGATCTTCTGGATTGTGTAAATAACCGTAGTAGGGCTCCAAGCAGAATGCCTGCTGCATAGCATATGTTCAGTTTCAGCCTACCTGCAAGTCAGATAGTTCTGTCTCATTATAAGCCCTCTATCTCATGGACAGTAAGCCACTCGAGTTGGACTTTCATCCAATCAGATCTTCCGTTTTTTGATTGGCCCCTTGCAGGTGACTGAAGGTGGATGATATTTTTTGCTGTAAAAAAAAACAATGTGAATTCTGATTGGGTTAAGTAAAATGTGAATTCTGATTGGGTTAGTCAAATGTGAATTCTGATTGGGTTAGTCAAATGTGAATTCTGATTGGGTTAGTCAAATGTGAATTCTGATTGGGTTAGTCAAATGTGAATTCTGATTGGGTTAGTCAAATGTGAATTCTGATTGGGTTAGTCAAATGTGAATTCTGATTGGGTTAGTCAAATGTGAATTCTGATTGGGTTAGTCAAATGTGAATTCTGATTGGGTTAGTCAAATGTGAATTCTGATTGGGTTAGTCAAATGTGAATTCTGATTGGGTTAGTCAAATGTGAATTCTGATTGGGTTAGTCAAATGTGAATTCTGATTGTTGGGAAGGGTTTTTGAGTTAACGGTCATTCATGAGTTGCCAAGGCAATGACAAGCAGGGAGGGTAACCCAGTACCCTTACCCTTTTGAGTGGGATGTTTGTACAGTGGGTTGACTAAACTCCTGCAACCTTGTCAGCTCCTTTGACTTACTGTTACCTGTGATGTGGTGCAGGGCCAGCATAAATGATGTCTATATCCGCGTCTCCCCCAGGTATTGAAAGCCCCCATCCACCCTGTCCCCACATCCTGGTGTCTGTGCAGGCCCTGGTCCGCATGCCCGTTCTGCTGCTGCCTGTAGGTCTGTCAGTGCCGAAAACCCAAACGGTTGGGGGGGTCCTTGGGTTCTACTTGAGCACACCTGCAGGGATGGCCCCTCATGTTTAAAGCAGGTTGTATACCACTTACAGTACATTGAAGGTAAGCTATCTCCCCCCCCCTCCTAAAAAACTAAACTCATCAACTCCAACTGGTTATTACCTCATGTTTTATTTTATTTTTATATTACACATGGTTTTAGCCAGATGTCCCTGTAGACATGGTTATGTCAAGAAATATGGTTTCTATAAGACAACTATATATTCCTTAAGCATAATTCAAATCACTATGGCAAAGCTGGATTTAAAAAATCCAAATCGGTCATGCATCTAAATTGTAGAGAGAAAATTGAGGAGGGGGGGGCTTTATCCAACAAGCTGTCACCTTCAGTGTACTTCTCTTAATGCAAAAGCTACATTTTATTTGCTCTACTGTGTAATGAATACCTTTCTTTTCCTGCGCTCCCTTTACGGTGTTACGATGTTAGAAACTGTGAGGATAGCAGTCTTGCTATGTACACAAAAGCATGTGTTAATTGTTTCTAGGTGTGTTCTCTAAAAATAATAATAATAATAAGGCTATGTAGGTGTTTTGTTTCCCTCTGTTATCTGTCATTGGTTTTCATGTTTTGTATGACCATGGTGTCTTTTGATACAGGGATATTCCTGCACTGAGCTTTGAGTCTGCTTGTTATGATCGGTAATTGCCTCTACTTTATTTGGTGTTATACATATATAATGATGATCTTATAGGACCAAAACAGAAATAAAACAGCCTAAATGAGTAGCTAATGCAGTATGTATGCCTTTTCCATAAAATGTCTTCCCTACATACAAATGCCAATGTTCAGGCCCCATAAAGTGTCAACAATGAACTGAAATGCGTTCTTTTTAAAGCTAATTCACCAAACCTAAGCTAAGAATACTTTGGTGTTCAGCGACTTTTAGGCTGGAATCCAAACTTGAGATCTGTGCGCCAAAACTTGACACGTACAGATCGAAAGTTAGAATTCGGCCCTCACGTGCTAGATTTAGTTCAAACCAAAGGAGCAGAAGAAGACAACATTTTGTGTGCTGTTTCACTGACTCTGATGTTTGTGCTGTTTTCCCCCACAATGATGTTTCCTGTGGTGGCTGAGAGCGAGACAAGAGTCCAGCACTTCCTTCTCCAGCCCGGGCTCCCCTTTCAGAGAGACAAGACCTCCACAAGGCCACTTATCAAGGTCATTTCTGATGGCATGTGTAGATACTAAAAGCCGTAAAGCTATAGAAATAAATAGTCGCAAACTCGTATAACTCCCAGCGACTCTATTTAGTTGTATAGCTTCCAGTTAATTTGCCGATAGTCAGCACACGAGTGTTCTCTGGGGATGCTCCAGCTTGTTATTAGATACTAGAAGCCAACAACACTGGGGTTGATGTAAAATACAATATGGCGAATTCATTTTGCTTACTGTTTTCCTGGGAAGGCATTTGTCATAGACGCTCACCCACACTCAACCATTAAAAAGTTGTGGTTCCAAATGTTTCCTCTCACAAGATGTTAAGGATTTATCGTTGTATTCGTCTACACGTGACAGACACTTTTTGGTTAACAAAGAGTCATTACAAGCTGCACATGTACCTGAGTGTGTTTTGATTACGCATATGGCTCTAAACTGGTTCCAGATTACCACCAGGCATCCGGTAGCTTGACTTGTAACTGTCAAAGTTGAACCACCAGGCGTCCGGTAGCTTGACTTGTAACTGTCAAAGTTGAACCACCAGGCGTCCGGTAGCTTGACTTGTAACTGTCAAAGTTTAACCACCAGGCGTCCGGTAGCTTGACTTGTAACTGTCAAAGTTGAACCACCAGGCGTCCGGTAGCTTGACTTGTAACTGTCAAAGTTGAACCATCAGGCGTCCGGTAGCTTGACTTGTAACTGTCAAAGTTGAACCAAGATACTTGTTCATTTGTTCTCTATATGTTCTAGGTGCCGCCCTTTTAGAGAAGAGTCTGCAAGGAACCTCCTCTGGACAAAGGTTTCTGTTCTGAAGAGAGTTACAGTATTTGTAAAGGTGGACTCGTCAATATGACAACATCATACAAAGCGGGGGAAATTCCTGCATACAGAAATCAACAACAGCATTCAAATCTTCTGAGACTGACGCTTGTGGCTTTTCTCCATGTGGGCAAAGCTCAAGGGAGGGTGCAAATTAGGAAGAGGCAAATGTCGCAGTCTTGGCAGATTTTTATTCCATCGTTGATGTCTAAGCAGGAAGACGGGGGGCATTGTATGATGATCCCATTTTGCTCAGTCAATTATTAGTCGACATGACATTTTTCAAATATGTTATCAGTAACTACTTCAGTTATTGTAACGAGTCGGTGTTAGACACGTTATCGTAACAGTCGGTGTTAGACACGTTATCGTAACAGTCGGTGTTAGACACGTTATCGTAACGAGTCGGTGTTAGACACGTTATCGTAACGAGTCGGTGTTAGACACGTTATCGTAACGCAGTCGGTGTTAGACACGTTATCGCAACGAAGTCGGTGTTAGACACGTTATCGTAACGAAGTCGGTGTTAGACACGTTATCGTAACGAGTCGGTGTTAGACACGTTATCGTAACGAGTCGGTGTTAGACACGTTATCGTAACGAGTCGGTGTTAGACACGTTGTTACCGTAACGAGTCGGTGTTAGACACGTTGTTACCGTAACGAGTCGGTGTTAGACACGTTGTCACCGTAACGAGTCACTATTACACGTTGTCACCGTAACGAGTCACTATTACACGTTGTCACCGTAACGAGTCACTATTACACGTTGTCATCGTAACGAGTCACTATTACACGTTGTCATCGTAACGAGTCACTATTACACGTTGTCATCGTAACGAGTCACTATTACACGTTGTCATCGTAACGAGTCACTATTACACGTTGTCATCGTAACGAGTCACTATTACACGTTGTCATCGTAACGAGTCACTATTACACGTTGTCATCGTAACGAGTCACTATTACGTTGTCATCGAACGAGTCACTATTACACGTTGTCATCGTAACAGTCACTATTACACGTTGTCATCGTAACGAGTCACTATTACACGTTGTCATCGTAACGAGTCACTATTACACGTTGTCATCGTAACGAGTCACTATTACACGTTGTCATCGTAACGAGTCACTATTACACGTTGTCATCGTAACGAGTCACTATTACACGTTGTCATCGTAACGCAGTCACTATTACACGTTGTCATCGTAACCAGTCACTATTACACGTTGTCATCGTGAACGAGTCGGGCGTTAGACACGTTGTCATCGTAACGAAAGTCGGCGTTAGACACGTTGTCATCGTAACAGTCGGCGTTAGACTGAGATTTGTTCATGAACTCGGATGTTTTGCTTATGGATTCTGAGAAAGTATATGGAAATCATGATAAATTGTATTTAGTTCGATTGAACTTTGGTTATAATGTGGCTAAATCTATGCCAAAGTGATCAACAATAAAGGTAATACTTTTTCTTGTTATTGATAAATATGGCCAGATTCATGTTATCACCTGGTAACATTGCAATTTTGTGTTTTGTTTTTCAGGGTAAGTCAGAACTTCTCTTCCCTGCCTTGGTTCCTTCAGTCTCCTCTTTCCGCTTTGGTGCCCATGTAAGACTTGAGACCAGGGAAGATGTTCCATGAATGAGCCCCTGTGGATATTTCTCAAATAGAAAATGTTAAAACAGAAATGTTTTATTTTTTTAATGTTATGTAACACATTTGTCTACATCCTTCACTTTATTCAATGTAATCTTGTACACTACTGTTTCCTTATGATATAACATCAATGTGCATGCTCTGTCCTTAATTGAGAACATAACCAACATGTGTTCATTTTTCATTTGGCATATTAATACAATAAACATAGGCACAGACTATCTGAAGATTTTGAGTTTCTTTGGTAACAGTTTACTTGGAGGCTGCCATAGCCTACATTAATCGTGTTGCCATAATGACAAGATGTCACAAAAACAATCATGACTTAGCCCGTCTGCTTAATGACAACTGACTAAAAACAAACATGACTCAACCATGGTTTGAATTTAAGGGGGTGCTAGAATATGAACTTAAACAGTCAGTGAGGACACCCTCAAAATAGTCAAGATTTTGACACCCCAAAGAGTTCGTATAATTTGAACCCTGAACAGAGTGTTATTTAGACATGCTAACTCCCACTAGTCAACTAGCATCCAGTACCTACGTAGATAACAGTGCCTGAACTTTGACATGTTATATCGTTATGACACCAAAGGGTTCAGGTAAGGTCTAACGAGATATGTTGTACATTCATTGACTGGCACACTAGTTCACTTAGCTGTCATGTTCTACTTTGAGAACTTTGGGCAGCGATCAGGAACCCCCTGGCAAAGGAAAAGGCTTTCTAAATGCACAGTCTGTGTAATCCCCAATGTGTTAAGCTTTTCTCAAGTCCCTGGCTTTAGTTGTCTTTGCAGAGCTTGGTGGTGACCCTCTGTGGGATGTCAATGTACCTTTCTTGCTCGCTTTGGCTTTTCTGATTTTGGTGCAACCTGTAGGTTTTGGTGTTGATCCCTCACCCCAAGACTGGACCCGGACAAGGGTCTCTGTCCTGTTTAGTTTGGCTGAGCTGGAACAAGGCCTCTTAAAGACTGTATGTGGCCTTGCACCCACCCTGATGCGATTCTGTTTGTAAGGAGCACAAGTCGGCCTAGTGCGTGAGTCTCGAGACAGGCTCAGTTCCGTAACACTGGACACAACTGAATCTGCTTTCCTCAAGCGAGAAGTGCTCCTGGTCAAGCTGACGGCCGTAGCCGGCCGACAACGGCCCGTTTTGGTCAGCTCTCGCTGTACTGTCGCCGCCTGCAGATCCTCCATCTCAGATAGTCTGCTTACGATGGCAACCAATGAAGGCTCTCGCATGTACAGGCTCTGGCGACTTTCCCAATCGGCCGTGCTGGGCAGACTCCGGGTCAGATCCAGCACTTTCAGAGATGCTGGGAGCACCTCCGCAAATGGCGACTGGGCCTCCGACTCCGAGAAGTGCAAGTTGGAGTCCAGGTCTAAGTCGAAAGGTTCAGGCCTCAACTGGAGCTCTACTTCGGGCGTAGCCCACTCGTGGGCCTGGGCGCCCCTTTCTCTTGGTCGGATAGATCGCTGGCGTCAGAGTGGATGTCCGCCGGTGTGCTGCTACCGTTTCGCTTTGACCCATCGGTACTGGTTCCTGACACAAGCCCTGCTCTGTCATTCATTGGGCCCCAACAGTAGAATGTCTTTACCCTCCTCTCCCCATTGCCCCTTCTCCTGTCCCTCGAATTGATAGTGTAAGCCGCCTGGACAGGTGTGATTTTCAACAGAGACTCACTGGAGCTTGTGTCCCGGCCCTCCCCTTGGTTATGTTTGGTGAAACTCGGGTGCCGTAGCCTGCTGTTGAGATGATGGATGTTGATTGTTGGACGTCTGTGGATCATCCTGCACTGGGCTCTCTGTGATTGGCTCTGGCTAAAGATAAAGAGGGAATAAAAATAAGTAGTATGGCGATCTTAATAAATAATGACATAAAACACGTATTTTAATTTCATCAAACTCCATAAACCTGAAAGGTGTTTTAATTTACACCTTTGGAAATACTGACAACCACGTGGTGTTTTTAAGTAATTTATCGAAGCAAACGGATACCTAAAAACTGTCTTAGTGAATTGACTATAGCCAAGGTAAATCATGTTTGGTTATATTTTGAGTGGAATATTCCCTTTTGATTATCAAGAAATGGGGGTGAAGTAACCTAATATTTGAGTTTGGATACACAACATTTAAAAAATTTTTTTTTTTATTGATTCCAATGAAAAGCTAGTCAATTTAAAGTTTGGTATTTTGGCGACGGCAGAACAAACAAGACACCAAATTCTGTCAGACGGGCTGGCATACATTTCTGATTGATTTTCCCTCCATCAAGGTAATGGCCGGCCCATTGTTTAATATCCCATTGTCCTCTATACAGGTGACTGGTATACAGAGGGTAATATTCCCACACTGAAGATCTCATTCAGCCCGTGAATAGCCCAGCTGTCACCAAGTTAGGGTAGTAAAGCAGGCATTTTAAAATATTTATCTACTTACACTGATGCAGACTCTGATGGGCTATGGCAGGTGGTCAGGTAGATACTTGAATTGAGTGTTGATGGAAATATCTAAGAAATTAAAAAGATGATTGTATTAAATGCATTTGAAAGTAATTTGTATTATTGAAAGCATTAAAAACAACAGTACGCAAAAGCAAAGTAATTTGTTGAAATGGTCACACACAACCGGTAACAATTCCTTGTCTGGAGACATCCAGAACCGTTAAAATGGATTAGACTTGCTCATACATGCTGTACATCTAATTGCTCTAAACTATAGTAAGTACTTTTACAGTTATCACCTTCTGTGCTCTGACGCCACTTGACATGTCCAAGTCCTCAAGTTGACGAATCAGATGAGAGATATAGAAGTCCTGTGGGCAATAAACAGTTCATTCATTATTTTCTAAATTAAAGCTGACAGTTAGACTTTGTCCATTTGAATTCGAGAGCAAGATCTGAGAAATAATAACTATTCATTCTTATTATTTTATAAAGCCCTACTTTAAATATGAGATTAGCATTAGATAAGTTTGGACAGCTGTTGTGCAATATAAAAAAAGCATGTTAAGTAAAGACTGACATATTGCACAAGTTTTAATTAAGGTCCCCAATGAGTTTTTCTCTAATTAATTAAACCATGTGATCTTTTTTCCCCATTTAGCTGAATATGCAATGGGGGAAGTTTCTCAAGGCAATGTACCTATCTATATAGGTTATGGAAAGCTACAATCACACTTTAGTAGCACTTCATTAACCTAGAAGGTAGGTATAATGACATAGTCCAATTGTAATTACACACAAAGTATGCCATCATTTGTTTTTCTTTTGGTAGCCTTTAGTATACATAGGCTACAAACAGCTCTTGTGTTTACAGGTGCATGGAGAGAGAACAAATATATAAATAAAATGGAAAGTCCATCACACTGATGTTGGATGCTTCACAAACTAAGATAGCACACCACCGTTTCAGTCAATAGACCTTTATTGGTCTTTGGATCTAAACATTTGTGAGATCCCTTTAATTATTTGTGGAGCATCCCATATCTTTTTTTATATATATATTACTGGCAACATTTTGACTACCAGTTTGCATCCTAATTTTGCACCCTAATTGTTAGCACACTGAGAAAATGTTTATCAGAATGAAGATTTAATTGTTTAAGATTAACGTTACACTGCCTTTAATTTGCTTTTATTGAAAAAGCGGAATGATGAGCCTGTTTTTTTGTCACTCACCTGGTGTATTTGGCCAGATACAGCTCCTAGAAAAATGAAAGCGCAACATTTCAGTTAAGACGGGCATAAGTCGGGTGAAAATAATTATTTCATAAAAATAAAGATAGGTTTAACCTACCTGGCGTCGAGAGATGCGTCTCCGCTAAACCGTGCCTACGAGCTGTTGACATGTACCGGTTTGACATGTTGAGGTTTGTCGTTTTGTCGGACTCTTGCCGTTTGATAATTGCAGTGAAACTGTTGGATTCCAGACGTCGTTAATATTTATTTGGACATGCACTTGACACGGACATGATCAGATATCTCTCTTTCTCTCCGTTATCATTTTACAACACAGTATATCAATTCATATATCTCTCTACCTGTAACAATAGGAGCTCGTTTTCTCTACTACACTCTCTGTCCTCGTAGCGTCATAGGTATAGCCTATTGACTTGTATTTCCCGAAAGATTTAGCCAGATACAATGTTACAACGCGTGCCCAAAAGTTATCTTAAATGATCTATGTGTGTTTTGTCTTTCTGTCATATGCGACACAGATGGGCTCCATTAGCTTGCTTCATGTCTCAAAAACGAAAATGGTGACTGAAACCATGGTAACACATGAACTATGGTAACTTCCCAGTCCTGGGAATGTAGCCTGTTTACTCCAGCCTCAAATAGATTAAAATCCCATTGGTGGTGTTGGAGGGCAAGTAGGAGCCACCTTTTCCTCTGCTCTAAAAATATATATATATCCCAAATGCCCCATGGCAATGATTGGGGACATTGCCCTGTGTAGGGTTCTGTCTTTCGGATTGAGACGTTAAACGGGTGTCCTGACTCTGTGGTCACCTAAAGATCCCATGGCACTTATAGTAAGAGTTGGGGTATTAACCCCGGTGTCCTGGCTAAATTCCCAAATCTGGCCCTCATACCATCACGGTCAGCTAGTCATCACCAGTTTACAATTGGCTCATTCATCCCCCCCTCCTCTCCCCTGTAAATATTCCCCAGGTCATTGCTGTAAATGAGAATGTGTTCTAAGTCAATTTACCTGGTAAAATAAGGATACAATTAAAAAATAAAGATAGGCTATTCCGTTTAGCCACACAACTATCTATACATTTTTCACATTTTGTGTTTTTCTTCAGAAATGAATGAGTAGAATCCTTAATGAAATTATATTAAAGCGGACTGTGTTTTGATGAAAAGCTTGGGGATGAGCCTGGAGATTTTTTGTATTATTATCATTAAAAAAAAATGTTAGTAATTTTGCAGACAGTCTTATCCAGAGCAATTTACAGGAGCAATTAGGGCTAAGTGCCTCGCGCAAGGGCACGTTGACAGTACAAGGGCACGTTGACAGTACAAGGGCACGTTGACAGTACAAGGGCACGTTGACAGTACAAGGGCACTTTGACAGTACAAGGCACATTGACAGTACAAGGGCACTTTGACAGTACAAGGGCACTTTGACAGTACAAGGGCACATTGACAGTACAAGGGCACATTGACAGTACAAGGGCACATTGACAGTACAAGGGCACTTTGACAGTACAAGGGCACTGACAAAACAAGGGCACTTTGACAGTACAAGGGGACATTGACAGTACAAGGGCACATTGACAGTACAAGGGCACTTTGACAGTACAAGGGCACATTGACAGTACAAGGGCACTTTGACAGTACAAGGGCACTTTGACAGTACAAGGGCACATTGACAGTACAAGGGCACATTGACAGTACAAGGGCACGTTGACAGTACAAGGGCACGTTGACAGTACAAGGGCACGTTGACAGTACAAGGGCACGTTGACAGTACAAGGCACATTGACAGTACAAGGGCACTTTGACAGTACTTGGGCACTTTGACAGTACAAGGGCACATTGACAGTACAAGGGCACATTGATAGTACAAGGGCACATTGACAGTACAAGGGCACATTGACAGTACAAGGGCACATTGACAGTACTTGGGCACATTGACAGTACAAGGGCACATTGACAGTACAAGGGCACTTTGACAGTACAAGGGCACTTTGACAGTACAAGGGCACGTTGACAGTACAAGGGCACGTTGACAGTACAAGGGCACGTTGACAGTACAAGGGCACGTTGACAGTACAAGGCACATTGACAGTACAAGGGCACATTGACAGTACAAGGGCACTTTGACAGTACAAGGGCACTTTGACAGTACAAGGGCACATTGACAGTACAAGGGCACATTGACAGTACAAGGGCACATTGACAGGGTACAAGGGCACTTTGACAGTACAAGGCACATTGACAGTACAAGGGCACTTTGACAGTACAAGGGCACATTGACAGTACAAGGGCACTTTGACAGTACAAGGGCACATTGACAGTACAAGGGCACTTTGACAGTACAAGGGCACTTTGACAGTACAAGGGCACATTGACAGTACAAGGGCACATTGACAGTACAAGGGCACATTGACAGTACAAGGGCACATTGACAGTACAAGGGCACATTGACAGTACAAGGGCACATTGACAGTACAAGGGCACATTGACAGTACAAGGGCACTTTGACAGTACAAGGGCACTTTGACAGTACTTTGACAGTACAAGGGCACTTTGACAGTACAAGGGCACATTGACAGTACAAGGGCACATTGACAGTACAAGGGCACATTGACAGTACAAGGGCACATTGACAGTACAAGGGCACATTGACAGTACAAGGGCACTTTGACAGTACAAGGGCACATTGACAGTACAAGGGCACATTGACAGTACAAGGGCACATTGACAGTACAAGGGCACATTGACAGATTTTTCACCTAGTCGACCAAGGGGATTTGTTACATTCCCCAGTTTCTGTGTTGTTTCTGTGTTTATTTCAGGAAATGGCTTTCTGGATTCTAAGCAGGTGATTTGTCCGCCCCTCCATGATTGGAGCTCTGAACCCTCCGTCTTGTCAGAGGAAACAGCAGTTTTCAATTACAGACTCCTTCTGCAGCTTGAAAAGCCAGTGTTCCATTGTTAGGAGAGATAGCTTCTTTGTGTGTCCTGTGTTTGGTTGTGGGTCTGTATATTTTGTTGTAAAGTGTTTTGTAGCCGGTCCTGCAGAGGTATGCTAATGTCAAAAGGACTGTTTTTGATTTTTGAAATTACTCACTTTACGTTAGTAATTATTCTGTTTTTGTTCCCGGGGGGAAGGGGAATGCACCTTAAGAGTGCTTAGGCAAGAGGCCTGCGGGCATACAGATAGCAGAGTACTATGTAGGTATATGCTGGGTGGACCACCCCCTGTATTTTGGTTAGCGCAACAGGTGGCATTAAGAATAGGTAAGATAAGAGAGGGGGCTCTTTTACTTTCTTTGCTTTGGTTCCATCCAGCCCATTTCCCCCAAATTGCTGTGTGAAGGAAGAATAAATTCCCTGTTAAAGGTAATATTCTCATCCTCTGTCATCTTTACCCGCACCTACAGTCACAAACCTCTTTCACTCCATTGGGAGTTGAGTGTAGCGGGGTGTTGCGTTCCCTCCAAGAGGCATACGTAACATGATTAAAATAATCAACCTTTCAGTTATTGGCCCAATGCTCTTAACTGCTAGGATACCTGCCACTCAAATTCATAGACTGCTATGGATGTAGAACTGACCGTTCATGATATCAAAATTATAGTTTTACCCATGTGTTGAGGCTATAGCCTACAGTGTTTGTTGACATTTATATTGTTTACAAACATTTGTTGTAAAACAAAGCTTGTATTTTCGGTTCTGATGGGATACTACAGTTGAACTAAGCTCATGAAACATTTCTTCAAGAATCAATTTATTTATTTTGGGTAACAGACACAAAATGTACAATGTCTACGCCAGAGGATATCACTTGAAAGTATTAATTAAAAGCTTGTTTCCAAAGTGGTCCTCGATGGTAAAAACAATAACACATAGGCAAAACAAAATAGCAAACAACCATAAATACATTAGTTTATGTTGACATTCTAATAAGTGGCACTATTCACTGTACTTCTCCCTAACCTTAAAAATCAACCATTAATTTCAAGTTAAAACTATCTAATCATTGCACATTGTACCGATCCTTCAAATAAATACACCAGACCAGCAGTAGGGGGCGCAAGAGGTAGTAGAGTGGTTTCTCTTACTGAGACAACATTTTCCAAATGAAAAACTTTTCCTGCTTTATAAAAGCTATTTCTACTTTTTTATTTGCTTGATCTCCAAAGGTAGGCTATTCCACAGACAAATACATGTTTACTCTTGGGATTTTCCTTGACATAACACTAGCTCTGGTATTGTAACTGGGTTGGTTATAGACAATATCAATGTAGTTTTTCATATAACCTGGGGCACAATCATTTAAGGGACATTCAGCATAAACCTGATAACATTACGTGGGATAACATTATTTTGCATGACCTGCATTCTCTTTTTCAGCTTTTTTGATAGCCCAATATACCAAGCAGAGCAGGCATAATCAAAATGACACTGAATCAAGGTTGAGACGAGCAGTTTCTTAACTTTGATGTTAAAATATCCAGTGTTACGATTTGTTCGCCATTTTAGAATGAATTTTAGCAGCAATCAGGTCTCCAGAAAGGGATTGATCTTGGGACAAACACCATGATAAATTACACTTGTTTTAGATTCAATATCCTTCCCTGCACAGTTTTGTCTTGTCAGCCCTAAGCAAGCAATCTATATTTTGTTCCAAACAAAATCAGTTTTTCCCAAATGTAGCGACAATTTGTTGTCAGTCAATCAATCTCTAACAAAATGCAATTCCGTACTCAAGATCTCTTCTGTTATCTGTATCCTTCCCTGACACCAGTATGACTGAGTCATCAACATAAAGCACGAGTTTGCACTGTATTATTGACTGTATGTTTGTTTTGTTTGCGTCGCACTGTTTTTCTTTATCTTGGCCAGGTCGCAGTTGTAAATGAGAACTTGTTCTCAACTAGCCTACCTGGTTAAATAAAAGTAAAATTTAAAAAACTATCTGGCATATCATTAACATATATATGAAATTAGAGTGGCCCTAAAATGGATCCCTGCGGTACTCCACAGGATATTTATTTGGCCTCTGACAGAACATCACCAACATTACATACTTGTGTTCTGTTGATCAGATAAGACCTAAACCAATTCACTGCTAAATGCTGACCATATTATCTCCCAAGAGAATTCTGCTCCATCATCGCCACGGCCATTTACATCCCACCTCAAGCCGAAACCTCGACGGCCCTCAAAGAACTTCACTGGACACCACATATCCTGAGGCTGCATTTATTGTATCTGTGGATTTTAACAAAGCAAATCTGAGGACTAGGCTGCCAAAGTTCTATCAATATATTGACTGTCCTCCTTGTGCTATGAACTCTCAACTATTGCTATTCAAACTTCCAGAATGCTTACAAGGCCCTCCCCCGCCCTCCTTTCGGCAAATCTGACCACGATTCCATCTTGCTCCTCCCGTCTTATAGGCAGAAACTCAAACAGGAAGTGCCCATGCTTCGTACGATTCAACGCTGGTCTGACCAATAGGAATCCACGTTTCATGATTGTTTTGATCACGTGGACTGAGATGTGTTCCGGGTAGCTAGTGAAATTAATCAAGACGCATACACGGATACTGTGACAGAGTTTATTAGGAAGTGTGTAGGAGATGTAGTACCCACTGTGACTATTAAAACCTACCGTAACCAGAAACCGTGGAGAGCCTCTTTAGCCCCAGGAAGCTAAATAACTTTGGCTTGTCACCTAAAACACTCACATACTTTTACAGATGCACAATTGAAAGCATCCTGTCAGGCTGTATCACCGCCTGGTTTGGCAACTGCACCGCCTGCAACTGCAAGGCTCTCCAGAAGGTGGTGCGGTCTGCCCAACGCGTTACCGGGGGCAAACTACCTGCCCTCCAGGACACCTACAGCACCCGATGTCACAGGAAGGCCAAAAGGATCATCATGGACATCAACCACCTGAGCCACTGCCTGTTCACCCCGCTATCATCCAGAAGGCGAGGTCAGTACAGGTGCATCAAAGCTGGCAAAGAGAGACTGAAAAACAGCTTCTATCTCAAGGCTAACACTTGCGCATTAGAGGTTGCTGCCTATAGGCATAAACTAGAAATCACTGACAATTTTAAGGAATGGAACACTAGTCACTTAGCCAAATATACGTTAGCCAAATACATTTAAACTCAGTGTTTCACAATTCCTGACATTTCATCCTAGTAAAAATTCCCTGTCTTAGGTCAGTTAGGATCACCACTTTGTTTTAAGAATGTGAAATGTCAGAATAGTAGAGAGAATGATTTATTTCAGCTTTTATTTATTTCATTACATTCCCAGTGGGTCAGAAGTTTAGATACACTCAACTAGTATTTGGTAGCTTTGCCTTTAAATTGTTTAACTTGGGTCAAACGTTTCGGGTAGTCTTCCGCAAGCTTCCCACAATAAATTGGGTCAGTTTTGGCCCATTCCTCCTGACAGAGCTGGTGTAACTGAGTCAGGTTTGTAGGCCTCCTTACTCGCACATGCTTTTTCCAGATCTGCCCACAAATTTTCTAAAGGTTTGAAGTTAGGGCTTTGTGATGGCCACTCCAATACCTTGACTTTGTTGTCCTTTAAGCCATTTTACCACAACTGTGGACGTATGCTTGGGGTCATTGTCCATTTGGAAGACCCATTTGCGACTCACTTTGTTTCATCAGACCAGAGGACATTTCTCCAAAAGTACGATCTTTGTACTCATGTGCAGTTGCAAACCATAGTCTGGCTTTTTTTATGGCAGTTTTGGAGCAGTGGCTTCTTCCTTGCTGAGCGGCCTTTCACGTTATGTCGATATAGAACTCGATTTACTGTGGATATAGATACTTTTGTACCTGTTTCCTCCAGCATCTTCACAAGATCCTTTGCTGTTGTTCTGGGATTGATTTGCACAGAACACGTCTCCTTTCTGAGATGTATGGCTGTGTGGTCCCATGGTGTTTATTCTCAGGTACTAGTGTTTGTACAGATGAACGTGGTACCTTCAGGTGTTTGGAATTTGCCCCCAAGGATGAACCAGACTTGTGGAGGTCTACATTTTTCTTCTGAGGTCTTGGCTGATTTATTTTGATTTTCCCATGATGTCAAGCAAAGAGGCACTGAGTTTGAAGGTAGGCCTTGAAATACATTCACAGGTACACTACACTACACGATCATTTTCTGTAATTTTCCAAGCTGTTTAAAGGCACAGTCAACTTAGTGTATGTAAACTTCTAACCCACTGGAATTGTGATACAGTTCATTATTAGTGAAATAATCTCTCTGTACACAAATGTTGGAAAAATTACTTGTGTCGTGCACAAAGTAGATGTCCTTATCGACTTGCCAAAACTATAGTTTGTTCACAAGAAATTTGTGGAGTGATTGAAAAACGAGTTTTAATGACTCCAACCTAAGTGTTTGTAAACTTCCGACTTCAACTGTATCTGGCATTATTCATCTCATATGTATATACTGTATTGTATACTATTCTACAGTATCTTAGTCACTTAATACTGTTAACATATCTTTCATTACTCATCTCATTTTTTTATTTCACCTTTATTTAACCAGGTAGGCTAGTTGAGAACAAGTTCTCATTTGCAACTGCGACCTGGCCAAGATAAAGCATAGCAGTGTGAACAGACAACAACACTGTAAGGGTTTCCCTCCTCTTCGTCTGAAGAGGAGGTGTAGCAGGGATCGGACCAAAACACAGCGTGGTAAGTGTCCATATCGTTTTCAATAACAAAAACACTGAACACTATGAAATACAAAAACAATAAACAAATACGTGAAATTACAAAACCGAAACAGTACCGTGTGATGTAAAAAACACAGACACGGAAACAAACACCCACAAACAAACAGTGAAACCCAGGATACCTACGTATGATTCTCAATCAGAGACAACTAATGACACCTGCCTCCGATTGAGAACCAAACTAGGCCGAAACATAGAAATCGCAAAATCATAGAAAAACAAACATAGACTGCACTCCCCAACTCACGCCCTGACCATACTAAATAATGACAAAACAAAGGAAATAAAGGTCAGAACGTGACAAACACGGAGTTACATATGGAGTAAACAATTAACAAGTCAATAACATAGTAGAAAAAAAATAATCTATATACATTTTGTGCAAAAGGCATGAGGAGGTAGGCAATAAATAGGCCATAGGAGTGAATAATTACAATTTAGCAGAGTAACACTGGAGTGATAAATGATCAGATGAACATGTGCAGGTAGAGATACTGGTGTGAAAAAGGGCAGAAAAGTAAATGAACTAAAAACTGTATGGGGATGAGGTAGGTAAATTCGGTGGGCTATATACACCGATGGACTATGTACAGCTGCAGCGATCGGTTAGCTGCCCACCAGTTCTGGTTTGTATGGAAGCAACCAGTTTCAAGATGTATTATGTAGAGTTAGGGGTTCAGTTTGTATATTAACGATATGAAAGATAATTGTTCTTGTCGCGGATGACTCTACACTTCTCACAAAAGTAAAACTATGTTGGAGAGCATACTTAGCACAGAGCTTACTAACATTAACAAATGGCTTGGAGTGTAACGGCTCTCGTTTGTAGAATGAAGAGTGGACCAAGGCGCAGCGTGGTAGGCGTGCATCGTAACTTTTGTGATGACGCCAAACAAATTAACAAAGTAAAAAAAAAAACGAAAGCGCACATTTCTGTCAGGCTACAGAAACTAGACAGAACACAAGATCCCACAAACTCAGTTGGAAAACAGGCTGCCTAAGTATGATTCCCAATCAGAGACAACGATAGACAGCTGCCTCTAATTGGGAACCATACCCGGCCAACAAACAAATCGAAAACTAGAATGCCCACCCAAATCACGCCCTGACCTAACCAAGGAGAGAAATAAACAGTCTCTCTAAGGTCAGGGTGTGACATGGAGATAATAAGCTATCTCTGCACTTTGGGAAAACTGAAGCAATTATTTTGGGATCCAGACCTAAATTGTGTTGGTCGTCTGAAATCAGGGTGGAGTTAGGGGGTGAGGTGCAGACTACTAAAACCTCTGTTAGCTACTTGGGACGTATCCTTGATGGAAGCTTGGGAGGTATGAGCATGACAAATAAGGTGCTAGGGAAGGTTAATTACAGGATGAAGTTTTTGGCTAGAAAGTCCAAGCTGCTTGATAAGGACTCCATGAAAGTGCTAGCTACTGCCCTCATTCAATGCCATTTTGACTATGCTAGTATTTCCTGGTTTGGGGGCTTATCTAAACTTATGAAGGGGAAGCTCCAGATAGCCCAGAATAAGCTGATCAGGGTAGTATTGAAGGTGAGTCCACGTACTCACATAGGCAGGAGCTGCTTTCAGGAATTAAACTGGCTGCCTGTTGAGGCTAGGGTGTCCCAGATTAGACTAGGTCTGGTTTACAGCAGTATTTATGGTCTTGTTCCAGAAATCTAAGTGATTACTTTCCTCGTGTTAGTGATGCACACACAGCACCAGATCAGGTGTTGCTGAGGTGTGCTTATACAGGTTCAGGAGTAATGCTGGGAAAGGTACGGTCTTGTATACTGGAGCCTCAGAATGGAATGAGTTGCCTCTGACTATAAAAACAACATCCTCTCTGGGCAGCTTTAAACATAAAGTAAAAACATGTTTGATGTCTTCTGTGCCCATATGAATAACCCTTATGATGTAACTGGAATGATGAGATAGATGTTCTTCTTCTATGTTTTTATTTTATTATTTCACTGCCATACCGTGTTCGATCTTGTCGAGCCATTCGACCATTTTAAAAAACAAGCGCACATAACACTTAAAAGCCATACATGCACATGAATAAAATCATGGAGGATAACACACAATAAAGTCCCAGACTTATTTCCATTGACACATCAAGAGGACCACAATGGAAATAAGACCCAGACTTTATTGTGTGTTATCCCCTCATAATACTAGAATGTGCCATGGCCGTCTCTGTTTTGGTGCACTACTCCAACAGGGCAATGAATGGGAAGGTATGGGATCCATTCTAAATATATGGGTTCCACCTATTGTCCATCTCTAAACTGTCAAGGCTGCTTCAGCCCCTCACTCTGATGCAGCATCCTTACATCTTATAGTGGATGTTAACTAAAGTATCATCTATTCGTGGCATGTTGTCCCAACCTGCACATATCCATTTAGGGATTGAATTGGGTTTAACTCATTTGAAGTGCATTACTTACTGTCTGTCTACCTAGTAAGTGAATAGTTGAGGTAAATGTATAGGCCTATAGCTGCATGAGGAATCACAATAAGAGAGACACTTGTTGAATCACAAGTTTAGAAACAGAGCCAGGTCGTGGACAAAATGGATGACAAAATTCAGTTTTTATTTGCTAACCAAGCAATGCGTAATGTCTCATCTTTCAAACAACTGAAGCAATATCAACACCATTCATCCAGAAAATGGATAGGGTTATGTTATTTTCTGACAAAATATAGCATTCTCAAATGCAATGTGTTTAGAATATTCAAATACAACCATTATCAGAAATTCATACATTGGGTGGATTGAAACTGACTGTGATGTGGAAATCTTTAATCCAACAAAGGCTTTGTCTTTGAGCCATGGGTTTTCTCTAACATTTTACAGGGTCCTGGTGTCGTTGTGAAGTCTGAGACTAAAGCTATATAAGGCAAAGCGTATCTGACAGGTATATACTACTCATCTGTCAACGGCTTCAACTGAGACACCTCATGCTCCAATCTATCGGTAGCTTCCACTCTTGGATGGCCTCTGTCAGGTTTAAAGGCACACACAAAGAAGTTATTCTGGCTACATGGTTTATCATTCCATTTGTCGGTTTCTGAGAAGATGATTAGAGATGGAGACATTAAATTAATAGTATTCTTAGAATATGTCATCATATGTCAGAAACAAAAATTAAAATGAAGCATTTTCTTGCCTCCCAACCCCACAACACCTTTTGGAATCAAATAAAAGGTCCCAGAATATTCTAGAAGTGCCAGCACTCAAGCATTAGAAATGTAAGGGTTTCACCAGCACAATTCCAACCACAATTCAAACCACAATTCCAACCACCATTCCAACCACAGACAGTTATCCCTTGCTTACCAAGCCAGTTCATCTCCATGCAACGTCCGTCACCGGATGGTTGCTTGGGGTCCTGAATCCAGGCAGAGAAATTCATATCAGACCCATCGACCCAGAGGAAGTTGCTAGCCTGTGGGAGAGAGAGAGCAGGACATATAACTGACCAAGCGAGGGGGTATAACTGCTGTTGCTCACCTGCTTTTGCTAATGATGGCCAATTTGAACAGTGAACACTACTTGTTTTGAGATTCATTTTAGTCAGTTCATATTAGTGATGGGCACCGATATGAAAAAGTAGATGTCAATACAGTTGCATTTTTCCCCCAAACAATATTGATATACAATGAGTGTACAAAACATTAGGAATACCTGCTCTTTCCATGACATAGACTGACCAGGTGAATCCAGGTTAAAGCTATGACCCATTATCGATGTCACTAGTTAAATATTCTTAAATCTGTATAGATGAAGGAAGGGAGACAGGCTAAAGAAGGATTTTTAAGCCTTGAGACAATTGATTCATGGATTGTGTATATGTGCCATTCAGAGGGTGAATGGGCAAGACAAAATATTTAGGTGCCTTTGAACAAGGTATGGTCGTAGGTGGCAGGTGCACCGGTTAGAGATTGTGAAGAAAAGTAACACTGCTTGGTTTTTCATGCTCAACAGTTTCCCGTGTGTATCAAGAATGGTCCATCTCCCAAAGGACATCCAGCCAACTTGACACAACTGTGGGAAGCATTGGAGTCAACATTTCCCTTGCCAGCATCCCTGTAGAATGCTTTCAAAACCAATATTAGGAAGGTGTTCCTAATGTTTTGTACGCTCAGTGTATTTCCTGGCTTTATGACAACCTTGCAACCACATGAATGTTCACTTTTCTGTTGACTTCCAGGGTTCTATGAAGTCTAGACAACGGCTTGCTGATTGCCCATTGGGCCAGGTGTGAATGTTCTAGGAGCTTAAACCCACTCAACCAGTTTCCATCCATTGTCGATGGCCCAATAACAGGCAATTATGTATGCTCAGTTGAGAGCCTGTGAAGATCTGTGAGGCACAATCTTTATGTCTTTTTACATAAAACTGTATGTTAACAGGAAGGGATAAACCAATATCACGATATGCCTTGCTCATATTGATACATCAAGCGATATCGATATCATGGATTTTGGTGCCCAACGCTAGTTATTATGATTATTAACACCTGTGAAGGGTCATTTACTGCATGACCACCGAGCCAGATGCGAGGGTTATGTCGGCTGCTCCACTGACTGAATTCATCCACAGCATTGTTGTCCTCAGCACTGTGGATTGATACCAGATGAGCACCAGACTTCACAGATTTGCAGTGATTCTATGTGATGTAGACATTAAGGAAACAAAGACAACACATTTAGAGTTGGATTAATTTGGATGACGCTTTGAGAGTTACTTATGGAGGTAAAATCACACAGCATACAGTAGATATAGACCCAGTGGGCACACACTTGTTAAATCAAATCAAAGTTGTTACCATGTCATTTCGATCAAACAAATCTATGTTTTTCCTTCTGATGACATTGAATCAATGTGGAAAACTGGTTGGATTATGAAAAAGTCATCAACGTACAGTATAGGAATTTAGGATTTTTATCACC
Organism: Oncorhynchus masou masou; assembly: GCF_036934945.1. Lineage (NCBI taxonomy): Eukaryota > Metazoa > Chordata > Actinopteri > Salmoniformes > Salmonidae > Oncorhynchus > Oncorhynchus masou. The sequence goes on from NC_088228.1 coordinate 7,044,350, forward strand.
CAAAGTTTAACCATTTAATTCCAATGACATGGTTCAAAATGTTGATTATTTCACTTTGAATTCACGTTAGTTGACAACTCAATCAATCACAGCTAGATGTGACGTCTGTGCCCAGTGGTGAGGTACACTACTGTATGTCTACCTTTAACTGAGACATCATGGATATGTGGGATAAAACCTGAGAGAAGTCTGAATTTACCTCAGCTGACGTAAAGTCCAACATCTGGTTGATGTGCTTAACACAGTAGGAGCCCAATTTGTACCAAGCAACATGACCAGTGCATGGCTCAATAGCATAATTCCTTCGTAGTTGAACTGTTGAATTATCTAGGAGAGAGAAAACAAGTGATACAAGCAGACAGAGCTCATAATACAGCAAGTAAAACAGGTAAGGCTGTAGGGGAGAGTGGGGTATGTTGTGCCAACGGGTTAGTTGAGCAACACCTTGTTTCTAGGAAACCATACACAACATTAATTAAATGAATGTGATCACACATTTAGGAAGTGGTCATCATTTCATGAAGGAAGAAACATGGAGAAAGTGTTGCTCGCTCCAAAAACGGATTTCCACAAAGTCAGATAAATGTATTGTGTTATAGGTTTCATGGTGCTTGTATCTAAAACAAAACAGGTTATTTTAAGAATCTTTCATATATCAGTTGGGGTCTCTATAAGCTACAATATGAGGTCCTCAACCTAGCATGAAAGTGCATCCCTGTAGCTGTGTGAGCTAATACAGTGAAAATGGATGCTTTGGGGTAAATTGAGTCATTTGGACAGGGTTCAAGTTGAGCCAATAGCTCAACACACCCCATACAAATGCTAATTACATTTAGTCAGTTTTATACATAATATGCATAGTATTTTTTCCATATGAACTCAAGATAGTGTCTGCTCTGTATCAATAAAAATGCACTATAATGCGCCGTGTACACAAATGTAAAACAACTAGGGGTCCAGCCTCCCTTGAGGTTCTTGAAAGAGCAGCCAAGGAAGTGAGAGAAGGGAAAAAGTCCATTCAAGTAACAGTTAGGAAGGAAAAATAGACAGAGTGACACTGAAGAGGAACATTGACAAACAAGAAAATAAACATGATCCTGTGAGAAGGAGAGGCGTTGATACCAGAGGAACACAGGGTGTTTGTGATGACATGGAGTCTGAGCTTGCTAAACATATCAAGAATCTGGCAGACATTTTCATGGGCTTAGTAGACTCAAATGTAAAGAACTTACCTATGAATTGGCACAACATCCCTGTTCAAGACAACTTGCGGCTCAATTTACCCATTCCCTATTCTCAATTTTACCCCATTCCCTGAGACCACTTTTTTTGGACAAGCTATGTTTTTAAAACTGTTATGTTTACATGAATTCTGATTATTTCCAGGGATACACAACATCTTGAAATATATGTAGATATACAGTGGGGAGAACAAGTATTTGATAACCTGCAAAATCTGCAGTGTAGAGGTCTGTAATTTTTTTCATAGGTACACTTCAACTGTGAGAGACGGAATCTAAAACAAAAATCCAGAAAAATCACATTGTATGATTTTTAAGTAATTCATTTGCATTTTATTGCATGACATAAGTATTTGAGACATCAGAAAATCAGAACTTAATATTTGGTACAGAAACCTTTGTTTACAATTACAGAGATCGTACGTTTCCTGTAGTTCTTGACCAGGTTTGCAAACACTGCTGCAGGGATTTTGGCCCACTCCTCCATACAGACCTTCTCCTGATCCTTCAGGTGTCGGGGCTGTCGCTGGGCAATAAGGACTTTCAGCTCCCTCCAAAGATTTTCTATTGGGTTCAGGTCTGGAGACTGGCCAGGCTACTCCAGGACCTTGAGATGCTTCTTGCGGAGCCACTCCTTAGTTGCCCTGGCTGTGTGTTTTGGGTCGTTGTCATGCTGGAAGACCCAGCCACAACCCATCTTCAATGCTCTTACTGAGGGAAGGAGGTTGTTGGCCAAGATCTCACGATACATGGCCCCATCCATCCTCCCCTCAACACGGTGCAGTCGTCCTGTCCCCTTTGCAGAAAAGCATCCCCAAAGAATGATGTTTCCACCTCCATGCTTCACGGTTGCGATGGTGTTCTAGGGGTTGTACTCATCCTTCTTCTTCCTCCAAACACGGCGAGTAGTTTAGACCAAAAAGTTATATTTTTGTCTCATCAGACCACATGACCTTCTCCCATTCCTCCTCTGGATCATCCAGATGGTCATTGGCAAACTTCAGACAGGCCTGGACATGCGCTGACTTGAGCAGGGGGACCTTGCGTGCGCTGCAGGATTTTAATCCATGACGGCGTAGTGTGTTACTAATGGTTTTCTTTGAGACTATGGTCCCAGCTCTCTTCAGGTCATTGACCAGGTCCTGCCGTGTAGTTTTGGGCGGATCCCTCACCTTCCTCATGATCATTGATGCCCCACGAGGTGAGATCTTGCATGGAGCCCCAGACCGAGGGTGATTGATCGTCATCTTGAACTTCTTCCATTTTCTAATGATTGCGCCAACAGTTGTTGCCTTCTCACCAAGCTGCATGCCTATTGTCCTGTAGTCCATCCCAGCCTTGTGCAGGTCTACAATTTTATCCCTGTGGTTGGAGTCTGTTTGATTGAGTGTGTGGACAGGTGTCTTTTATACAGGTAACGAGTTCAAACAGGTGTAGTTAATACAGGTAATGTGTGGAGAACAGGAGGGCTTCTTAAAGAAAAACTAACAGGTCTGTGAGAGCCAGAATTCTTACTGGTTGGTAGGTGATCAAATACTTATGTCATGCAATAAAATGCAAGCTAATTACTTAAAAATCATACAATATGACTTTCTGGATTTTGTTTTAGATTCCGTCTCTCACAGTTGAAGTGTACCTATGATAAAATTACAGACCTCCAAAATCTGCAGTGTATCCACTGTATTTGTTAGAAAGAATACTACACTGCTCAAAAAAATAAAGGGAACACTAAAATAACACATCCTAGATCTGAATGTATGAAATATTCTTATTAAATACTTTTTTCTTTACATAGTTGAGTGTGCTGACAACAAAGTCCCACAAAAATGATCAATGGAAATCAAATGTATCAACCAATGGAGGTCTGGATTTGGAGTCACACTCAAAATTAAAGTGGAAAACCACACTACAGGCTGATCCAACTTTGATGTAATGTCCTTAAAACAAGTCAAAATGAGGCTCAGTAGTGTGTGTGGCCTCCACGTGCCTGTATGACCTCCCTACAATGCCTGGGCATGCTCCTGATGAGGTGGCGGATGGTCTCCTGAGGGATCTCCTCCCAGACCTCGACTAAAGCATCTGCCAACTCCTGGACAGTCTGTGGTGCAATGTGGCGTTGGTGGATGGAGCGAGACATGATGTCCCAGATGTGCTCAATTGGATTCAGGTCTGGGGAACAGGCGGGCCAGTCCATAGCATCAATGACTTCCTCTTGCAGGAACTGCTGACACACTCCAGCCACATGAGGTCTAGCATTAAGAGGAACCCAGGGCTAGGAACCCAGGGGTCTGAGGATCTCATCTTGGTACCTAATGGCAGTCAGGCTATCTCTGGCGAGCACATGGAGGGCTGTACGGCCCCCCAAAGAAATGCCACCCCACACCATGGCTGACCCACCGCCAAACCGGTCATGCTGGAGGATGTTGCAGGCAGCAGAACGTTCTCCACGGCGTCTCCAGACTCTGTCATGTATGTCACATGTTATCAGTGTAAACCTGCTTTCATCTGTGAAGAGCACAGGGCGCCAGTGGCGAATTTGCCAATCTTGGTGTTCTCTGGCAAATGCCAAACGTCCTGCACGGTGTTGGGCTGTAAGCACAACCCCACCTGTGGATGTCGGGCCCTCATACCACCCTCATGGAGTCTGTTTCTGACCGTTTGAGCAGACACATGCACATTTGTGGCCTGCTGGAGGTCATTTTGCAGGGCTCTGGCAGTACTCCTCCTGCTCCTCCTTGCACAAAGGCGGAGGTAGTGGTCCTGCTGCTGGGTTGTTGCCCTCCTACGGCCTCCTCCACGTCTCCTTATGTACTGGCCTGTCTCCTGGTAGCGCCTCCATGCTCTGGACACTACGCTGACAGACACAGTAAACCTTCTTGCCACAGCTCGCATTGATGTGCCATCCTGGATGAGCTGCACTACCTGAGCCACTTGTGTGGGTTGTAGACTCCGTCTCATGCTACCACTAGAGTGAAAGCACCGCCAGAATTCAAAAGTGACCAAAACATCAGCCAGGAAGCAAAGGAACTGAGAAGTGGTCTGTGGTCACCACCTGCAGAACCACTCCTTTATTGGGGGTGTCTTGCTAATTGCCTATAAAATTGCCTATAATTTCCACCTGTTGTCTATTCCATTTGCACAACAGCATGTTGAAATTTATTGTCAATCAGTGTTGCTTCCGAAGTGGACAGTTTGATTTCACAGAACTGTGATTGACTTGGAGTTACATTGTGTTGTTTAAGTGTTCCCTTTATTTTTTTGAGCAGTGTATATTTCCCCTGACATAGTGATTCTGAATGTAAAAAAAATAGCTCAACATTAAAATGAAGATGTGACTCCGGGATGCTGGACTTCTAGGCAGAGTGAATGTTAACCACCTAACTGAGGAACTCAATTTAACCTTGTGCAATACCCTAGATGCAGTAGCACCCCTAAAAACTAAAAACATTTCTCATAAGAAACTAGCTCCCTGGTATACAGAAAATACCCAAGCTCTGAAACAAGCATCCAGAAAATTGGAACGGAAATGGCGCCACACTGGAAGTCTTCCAACTGGCTTGGGAAGACAGCACCATGCAGTGTCGAAGAGCCCTTAGTGCTGCTCGATCATCCTATTTTTCCAACTTGATTAAGGAAAATGAGAACAATCCAAAATGTATTTTTGATACTGTCGCAAAGCTAACTAAAAAGCAGCATTCCCCAAGTGAGGATGGCTTTCACTTCAGCAGTAATAAATTCATGAACTTCTTTGTGGAGAAGATGATGATTATTAGAAAGCAAATAACCCACAACTACACCATTTGATCTGTAATATTTACCATGAGGATTTGAACCCTATGGGGATCTTCATGCACCATTGACCTCAATGAGAAGAAGAAGAAGAAGAAGAAGAAGAAGAAGAAGAAGAGTCACAGGCCGTCCGGTGGGGGTAAATGGGGCTGGTACAGGCTATATATCAGCATCATTTTCAAAACGGACTTTGGTCTTTTGGAATATTCACTAACACTGGCATAAGCACATTTTGAAAACAGTCATAAGGATAACATTACTATGTCACTGTGCAATTACATCTATTAAGATACCTAAATATGAGCTATTGCATAGGATGACATAATTTAATCTACATTTTGGAAAACAGTCAAGGTGCTAAATGCTGGAGACTCCACGTGTATCCACAGAGTTGGGTAAATCTGCCTTTACCTACCAGGCCCCTGTCATGTGGAATAATCTCCAATTAACGTTTCATTTGGATTGTTGTCTCTAGGTCAGTTTAGGAGAAAGGTCAGTTTAGGAGAAAGACATTTTTATATTGATAAATGTGTTTGCTTTGTTTGATTGTTTATTGTGTATATAATAATTGCCATTTATTACAATTTTGGGTTTTAAATTGTGTTTAATTGTATTTTCTGTATTGTTCCCAGCACACATTTGCAAATGAGACTTAGGTTTCAATGTGTTTGTCCTAGGTTAAATTTAAAAAAATGCACTATAAGATATGCTATTGATATATTTCATTAACATGTAATAATGCAGTTAGGACCTGTTATAACACGTTCATGAGACGCTTATAGATGTGCAACTGCATTATTACAGGTTAATGAAATATATCCATAGCACATTTTATAAAGCTTTTTTTTTAACTAAGGAAAAACACATTGAGACCTAAGTCTCATTTGCAAATGTGTCCTGGGAACAATACAGAAAATACAATTAAACACAATTTAAGACCTGGATATGAAGTAAATCGTTACCAAATTTGGAAAATTCAATAACAGTGACCTATAACAGTATATATATTTTTTAAATGCATTGTTTATTTACAATCATTACAGTCACAATCAAAGACATTTTATACAACTTTTTGTTTATGTCACTTGTTCACTCACACTGTGAAAGATAAACATACTCGTCACAAATAAGGGCTTTCCTACTAAGAAAGTGTCTCAAATAATTGATCAGCTCATTGATATGGTCCGACCAAAGAGATTGATGAACTAATATCAATATTAGTTAATATTGCCAAATAACTTTATAATATAGAGATGGATAGAGGGCGCACTTGCCCACAATGGAGATAGCCTACAATGGAGATTGCCCACAATGGTGATTCTGTCACAGAAATCATCATTGTAAAGAAAAGACGTGTTTTCTCTTTCCCATCTCTATACTTTCTAAACAAATGCAACAATAACAAGGCACAAAACAGCCTGGCTGACTTTACAGAACCATAAAGACCAATGAAAATGCATTGTACCAGGACAGGCCCAAATGCTGTCATGGTTAGCTCTTTTCCCATCACTGCAATCGTCAAACACAAACCCTCAACCAGACTTCCACTGTCCAGCCTTTGTGGTCATCAGCTAAAACTGAGAAGGTCTTTAGGCCAGCTAAAGAAGAGTCCTATCATGACCAATGCTTCTAGCAATGTACACAAGAGCCAAGAGTTTATCCAGCTCTCAGAAAGGGACCTCTTCTCCCCATGTCACTGCCTCAGACATGGTCAGATAACGAAAGAAGTCTAAGTCTGATGCAAGAGTGGGCAACCGGGGGAGTGGGAGGGGGGCGACGACGACAGTACATCCTCTCTCACTGGGACTGTTAGCCATATGGGTTTGTCTTTCCGTTACCAGACCTTTCTGTTACCAGACCTTTCTGTTACCAGACCTTTCCGTTACCAGACCTTGCATTGTGAAACAGAGCGTGGTTGCACAGCCCCTCGATTGTTATGAGGGACTTCTGGTTGCACACAAAAGGTTGTACTATGACTGTGCCTTCAAAGCGAGAGTGCCTGTGTGGTGTCCGTGTCGGACATGACCGATGAGCGGCCAGGTCCTCCCTGGATCTTGCTGAGTATCCCCTGGGCCGGCCAGCAGTGGTAGATGCGGATAAGCTTGAGGAAGTCTCTGCGGAAGCGTTCGCCCACAAATACATACAGGAAGGGGTTGAGGCAGGCATGCATGTAGGCCAGGCTCTTCAGTACCTGACCGGCCACGTCGAAACGCTTTTCCGCATCGCAGTCCATTCCGGTGCGGTTGACCGCCTTGGTGGCCTCCACCACCAGCACGCTGTTATATGGCAACTGGGAGAGAACAAACACAGCCACCACCACCATGATCACGCGCAGCGCCTTGTGCTTCTTGAAGTTGCGGGTTTTGAGCAGGGTGCGGATGATGCCGGCGTAGCAGAACACCATCACCAGGAGGGGCAGGCAGAAGCCCATGCAGATCTGAAGCCCCAGGACCAGGATCTTGGTGCGGTTGTTCTGGTTACTCCAGTAGACCATGGTGCAGTAGAACCGGCCATCCAGCTCTTTGACGTTGGCGAACATGAACTCGGGCAGGGCCAACAACACGGCCAGCAGCCAGACGCAGGCGCACACGAACTTGCTGCAGCTCAGCCGCTGTCTCTTGGAATTCTGGGCCATGGTGGTCTGGACGATGACCACGTAGCGATCGACACTGATGCAGGTGAGCAGCAGCATGCTGCTGAAGAAGTTGATCTTGTAGAAGGCAGAGGTGACCTTGCAGAGGCCCAAGCCAAAGCTCCATCCCTGGTTGGCCTCAACGGCCCATAAGGGTAGAGTGCCCAAGAAGAAGAGGTCGGCCACAGCTAGGTTCAACAGGTAGACATCGGTCATGGTCTTGAGACGCTGGCGGAAGTGCAGGTAGATCCACACCACGGTCAGGTTACCCAGGCCTCCCAGGATGACTATGGACCAGTAGAGAGGCGGTTCATACTGGCCTCTGAAAGCCCTAACGGCAGATTTGTCACACATAAAGTCATCCAGACCATCCTCACCAACCGTAGGGGTGAAGCTGGAGTCGTAGTCGTACACCTGTGTGTAAGACAGGACAACATAGCTTGTTGGACATGTGGACCAATTGTGCCAGTAAATTATGAACAGAATATACGGTTGCGGACAGAAATATTGGCACACGTTTCTTAAATATTTTCCTATTTATTGTCAAATAAAAAAATACCATTATAATAACTTTGTCAGATTCTCAAATTGCAGAATACATTTTATTTTTGCAATTTTAAATCAGGGCCGGATTACCGAACAGGAACGCAGGGGGGTTGGGGGTCCCCTGGAGGTAGGGGGGCCACCAAATAGCATATGATAACAAAATATGTTTAATTGCAGGAAATTAGCTTTGAAAATGCTAAAGGTTTTCTTAGCCTCATGACAAAATGTGTAGAATAGCATTATAAAACTCAAAATGTTTCTCTCTGCACTATGAGGGAATCAGTTTTCCTAAAAAAGGACAAAATGATTGGCAACCCCAGAGCTAGTGCTTGGTGACACCGCCTTTGGACAAAACTGCAGACAAACGCTTCTGGTAGCCGTCAATGAGCATGCTGCACCTTTCTACTGAAAATGTGACTTTTCAGCATCAAATTGCTCTAAATCCATCAATATTTGAAGGGGGCCCTCCACCAACTGCTGTTTTCAGATCTCGTTTTGGATGTGATTCAGATCTGGATTCCAGAACAGTCCAGCATCTTTTCTTAACCATTCCAAGGGGCTTTTTTTATGTGTGTTTGGCGTCGTTGTCCTGCTGGAAGACCCACAACCGTCAAGGAAGACCCGGTTTTTGGTTGACGACAAAACACCTGATAATCTGCTGATTTCATGATGCCTTGTGCACGTTCAAGGCCCCCAATACCAGAGGCAGCAGAGCAACCCCAAAGCATTATTAAATCTCCCCCATCTTTGATTGTAAGGTGGGAGTTCTTTTAATTGAATTCTTCATTTGGCCATCAATAAACACAGCGCTGATTTGTATTGCCAAAGCGCTCTAATTTTGTTTAATTGGTCCACACATTTTTTTGTGGGGTGTAGGCTTGTTTATGTGGGTTTTTGAGAAGTTCAATCAGTTTCCTTCAGCATTGTGGTCTTCCTATGTTTAACCAACGACCAAATGAAGCGTTCAAAGAAAATAACACCTTCCTCTACAATCAGATTTGATAATGCTAATGGATTGCTTTGCTGCCTCTGGTACTAGGGGCTTTGAATGTGTGCAAGATGTCATGAAATCAGCAGATTATTTTGGCTTGCAATGTTCAACCCAGTGTCCAAAAAACTGTGTCTCTGTTGAAGGTTTTGTGTCTTCGATTGGACAACAACCCCAAAGCACCCTGAAAAGGTTCTAGAAAAGACACTGGACTGTCCTGGAGTGGCCAGTGAAGAGTCCAGATCTAAATCACATCCATAATCAATGGCGAGAGATGAACACAGCAGTTGGTGAATGGGACCCCTTAAACGTAGAAGATTTAGAGCGGTTTTCTGCCGAAAAGTGGGCCAAATTGCCAATAGAAAAGTTCAGCAAGCTCATTGATGGCTACAAGAAGCATTTGTTGGCAGTTATCTTGGCCAATGGCTACGCAACCAAGTACTAGCTCCAAAGTGCCAATCATTTTGTCCGTGCCATTTGTCTTTATTTTTAAAATTAAAATGGTCAACTTAACTTTTCAATGTTTAACATCCAATCAGGTGGGGAGACCAAAAGTTTTTGTTCAATTCCAAGTACTTATAGAAGAAATAGGGAATTATTTAAGAAAAGTGCAATGGTGCCAATATACTGTACACATACTTATATAGACCAGGGGTCTCCAACATTGTATCTCATAAGAGCACGGGGGCAAAACATTGATATACATGTCATTTAACTGTTATGAATAAAAAGAATAAAAATTTGATGTGATTTTTTTTGTTGCTATTTCCTACCAATATAAAACACACAATATTTTACACAAATGCTATAAAAAAGAACAAATTAAATATATATATATATATATATATATAGTGTACAAGTTGTTTACCTCTGAATCCATTGGTGAAGTCACCATGTCACCTATAACTGGCATCTGAAAAGAGACGGGAGAGAAACAACAGATTAGTCAGGAAAATAACACACAGTGCAGTATAGCATGATGAAGTAGATACTTTATACTTACATTTCAAATCTGCTATCTTAAATGTTAATACATTTGAGAACACTACACGAGACCAGCTGTTCAGACAATTTTACTTAGTTGTTCTCTGCTAGTGAGATGTCAAACAGGCGCTTAAATTCAAGATGCTTGTTGGTTGCTTCCTTATCAAGGAGTTGCTTTAGAGAACTGTCTGGCAACTGTTTGCTCTCCAGAGGCTTATAAAGGTTTCAGTTAAACCACAATTGACGTCAGGTTGAAAAGCAGGGTGATATTCTGTAGTGCTCATTTGCGTGTTTTGCCGCGTCTCGCTAAAGCAAACCTGCAGCGTGCATACAACCTCATGCAACTTCTCGGGGATTTTAGTCGTATATGAAGATGTGTAGCTGCCTGTATACAATGGATGAGTCATAGGAAATCCCTTTCATTCTCAGCAGAAGTCTCCATTCATCTGAGATCTATGTCAAAAGAAGGCTTTCTCAGGACACCTTTTGTTCACATACTGATTTACAGTTCATTTCAGAGATCCCCAAAATCTCCAGGATGACAGCCACGTGCTTTGAATTTCTTGACTGTAGTATAAGCATAAGAAGGTGCATTATGCTTTTTTTGCCAAGGACGCACACACACACGCACACAGACACACAATCTCTTCCCTCCTGTTAAGATTAGGAATGAAGGGCTATTGTAACGATCCTCTTCGTCTGATGAAGAATTGTCAAGATCGGACCAAAACGCAGCGTGGTAAGTGTCCATGTTAATATTTATTTTAACTCAGACCACTAAGACAAAATAACAAAAATAGACCAACACGAACCAGTGCAGAGACAGAAAACAACTACCCACAAACACCGGTGGGAACAGGCTACCTAAGTATGGTTCTCAATCAGAGACAACGATTGCCAGCTGCCTCTGATTGGGAACCATACCAGGCCAAACACATAGAAGTACAAAACATAGAACAAAACATAGAATGCCCACCCCAACTCACGCCCTGACCAAACCAAAATAGAGACATAAAAAATGAACTAAGGACAGGACGTGACACCTATGCTGTGCTAAACTACTTAGGTTTGTTACTTCAGGCACCATAGTTACAATGGTTACCATTTCATTACATTACTGTAGTTGATTGACTAGAACCCACACACTTTGGCCAGAGAGTCTACTCACCTGGTGTCCCAGGTCTAAATCATTCCCTGATTAGAGGGGAAGGATGCAAACCAGCATTGCACAAAGAGCTGTCGAAGCCTATACAGTAGGTGTTTTCAAAAAGACACTGTAACATAAGGCTACAACATGGGTGGTTGTAGAATCCTATTGTGCCTTCTCCTGGATCCTTATTATACGTTATTATATATGATATGGGGATTTAGTAGATGTCTGTCTCTACTTGTCGAGGCGCCGGGGTCGACACTGGAGCAGAAGGGTAAGGTGATACACTCCAACCAGATGCTGTCAAGTTAAAAATTGCTCGAGGTGTTTACCATACTTTTGTTTTCTTACCGTTCAAGAGTACCACAGTGTCAGGCCTGCTGTCAATGTGACGATCGAGTCGTTTAAACAACCAGATGAACTGAAGACATGACAACGCACCGAGGGTATATTTAGTTGTAGGCACGGTTCCAAATACCTTTGTGTGCGTGTTTGCGTTACAACACTTTGAAAATATTTTGAATTTCGTAATGTACATGGGCCCTATGAACATTAATTATGGAACCACTCCCTCTTCAAATCAGGGTTGATTGGAAAAAGCTGTTCAGAAGAAGACATTGTATTATCAAATCTTTGTACTCCCCGACGAAGGCCAAAACACGTCAGAGTTTTTTTTTCCATCTTTGTTTCCATTGTCATACAAATAAAGGCATTTTTGTATTAATTATATGAAGAGTGCCTTGGTCCTCCCTTCTTTATGAGGTCATTTCAAAATGCCTAGTCTAGTAATATCATCCCGTCTCGGCTCACGTCTCTCATTGGTTCTGCCTGAATAACCCCTGGATGCTACCAGCTGTACGTTATATGGTGATTCGATACTGTCATGCTTGCCTTGACTCGCCTTTCAGGCCTCCGTTGCAACAGCTACTGATATATCACCTGTCTCTCATATCAATCTGCACATCCTTTAGGGCCAAGACATACTGAAAAACATGGGCAGGAAAAGTAGTATAACTTAATGGAAATTAGACATAAGTGTGTCTCCCAGTGTGTGTGTGTGTGTGTGTGTGTGTGTGTGTGTGTGTGTGTGTGTGTGTGTGTGTGTACACTACACTGTAATACGATATCTTTCTAAACTTTACTTGAACTCTTCATCATAAGGGACTGCTTGTAATGATGATAAAGCCTATAACCACTGTAAAGACACAAAACAGTGTTTAGACTAGCAAACTTGCTAACCAATAGCTAACCTTCAATCTTTAATTCAAGCCTACTAAAAAGTGAGTGCTCTCAGGCCTGGAGGGAAACAAAAGTAATTCCCCTATTGTACTTAAGAATAGTAAAGTCCCCTTAACTGGCTCAAATAGCCGACCAATCAGCCTGTTACCAACCCTTAGTAAACCTTTGTAAAAAATGGTGTTTGACCAGATACAATGCTATTTTACAGTAAACAAACTGACAACAGACTTTCAGCATTCTTATAGGGAAGGATATTCAACAAGCACAGCACTTTACACAAATGACTGATGATTGGCTGAGAGAAATTTATGATAAAAAGATAGTGGGGCTGTTTTGTTAGACTTTAGTGCGGCTTTTGACATTATAGATCATAATCTGCTGCTAGAAAAACGTATGTGCCATGGCTTTACATCCCCTGCTATATTGTGGATAAATAGTTAATAGTTGCCTGTCTAACAGAATACAGAGGGTGTTCTTTAATGGAAGCCTCACCACCAAACTCCAGGTAGAATCAAGAATTCCCCAGGGAAGTTGTCTAGGCCCCTTACTTTTTTCAATCTTTACTAACGACATGCCACACTGGTTTTGATTAAGCCAGTGTCTCCATGTATACAGATGACTCAACATTATACACGTCAGCTACCTCAGGGACTGAAATGACAGCAACACTTACCAAAAAGCTGCAGTTAGTTTCAGAACAGGTGTCAAGGAATAAGTTAGTCCTAAATATTTCTAAAACTAAAAGCATTGTATTTGGGACAAATCATTCACTAAACCCTAAACCTCAACTGTGAAGCAACACAAACACAGGCACATGCATACAAACACAAGATAACATATGCACTCACATGTACACATGTATTTTGTGTTATAGATAAGTAGTAGTAGAGTTGAGGTCCGAGGGCACCCACTTAATATGTTGTGAAATCTGTTATGAATGTATCGTAATGTTTTTCAAATGTATAACTGCCTTAATTTTGCTGGAAGCCAGGAAGAGTAGCTGCTGCCTTGGCAGTAGCTAATGGGGATCCATAATAAATACAAATACCTAGATAACAGTTTGTGTCCTGAGAGTGTAAACCCAGTTGCCATGAGCTGACACCAACTTGACTGTTTATAACATCTGTTATGCCATCATTATGTCGACCATATGTCAAAGGGTTAAAATAAAGTGATATTAAACAGATCAATGGGGGAGGGGGTCAAGTTAAATGCGAAACATGATTGTTAATGCCATTAGATATGTAACCTATTCTTACATCACTGTGTTTGGTACAACTGATTTGGTAATACTGAGATGTGATGAGAAAAGTGTTGCAATAAATCCTATGCAATGAAACTGGTATAACAACACAACAACTTGTGTTTTTTTTTTGTGAGCGAGAACTCGTGACTGCTGTCTATGATCGGGGGTTAAAGGTCAACACGGTGAAGCCATTGTAACAGAATAACCAGACTTCACACAATGGTGGGTTTCCAAAAAAGTTGTAACAGTGGGAGCAGCAGAGGGCAGATTTTAAACAAATTCAAAGGACTGAGAACATAACAAATATACAAAACTGTGTGGTGTTTACAGTCTTGGTAATTCCTCGAAATATGGTGCATTCGGAAAGTATTCAGACCCCTTCCCCTTTTCCACATTTTATTACGTTACGGCATTATTCTACAATGGATGAAATCATTTTTTCAGTCTACACACAATACCACATAATGACGAAAAAAATATATATTAAAAAAAAAATAACAAAACAGATTCCTTATTTACATAAGTTACATAAGCTTGAAATTGAGCTCAGGTGCTTCCTGTTTCCATTGATAATCATTGATGTTTTTACAACTTGATTAGAGTCCAATTGTTGTAAATTCAATTGATTGGACATGATTTGGAAAGGCACACACACCTATCTATATAAGGTCCCACAGTTGACAGTGCATGTCGGAGCAAAAACCAAGCCACGAGGTTGAAGTAATTGTCCGTACAGCTCCGAGACAAGATTGTGTCGAGGCACAGATCTGGGGAAGAGTACCAAAACATTTCTGTAGCATTGAAGGCCTCCAAGAACACAATGGCCTCCGTCATTCTTAAATGGAAGAAGTTTGGAAGCACCAAGACTCTTCCAAATCTGGCTGCCCAGTCAAACTTAGCAATCTTGGAAGAAGAGCCTTGGTCAGGGAGGTGACCAAGAACCCAATGGTCACTCTGACAGAGCTCCAGAGTTCCTCTGTGGAGATGGGAGAACCTTCCAGAAGGACAACCATCTCTACAGCACTCCACCAATCAGGCCTTTATGGTAGAGCGGCCAGACGGAAGCCACTCCTCAGTAAAAGGCACATGACAACCCACTTTTTTTGCCAAAAGGCACCTAAAGGACTCTCAGACCATGAGAAACAAGATTATCTTGTCTGATGAAACCAAGACTGAACTCTTTGGCTTAAATGCCAAGCGTCACGTCTGGAGGAAACCTGGCACCATCCCTACGGTGAAGCATGGTGGTGGCAGCATCATGCTGTGGGGATGTTTTTCAGCGGCAGGGACTGAGAGACTAGTCAGGATTGACGGAAAGATGAACAGAGCTAAGTACAGAGAGACCGTTGAAGAAAACCTTCTCCAGAGCGCTCAGGACCTCAGACTGGGGTGAAGGTTTACCTTCCAACAGGACAACGACCCTAAGCACACAGCCAAGGCGACGCAGGAGTGGCTTCGGGAAGTCTCTGAATGTCCTTGAGTGGCCCAGCCGGAGCTCGAACTTGAACCAAATCAAACATCTCTGGAGAGACCTGAAAATGGCTATGCAGCGACGCTCCCCATCCAACCTGACAGAGCTTGAGAGGACCTGCAGAGAAGAATAGGAGAAACTCTCCAAATACAGGTGTGCCAAGCTTGTAGCGTCATACCCAAGAAACTTGAGGCTTTAATCGCTGCCAAAGGTGCTTCAACATAGTACTGAGTAAAAGGTCTGAATACTTATATAAACGTGATATTTCCATGTATTTATGAATTTTCTAACATTTCTAAAAAACCTTGTTTTTTGCTTTGTCCTTATACGGTATTATGTGTAGATTGATGAGGGTGGGGGAAAAAAACATATTTATTCCAATTTAGAATAAGGCTGTAACGTAACAAAATGTGGAAAAAGTCAAGGAGTCTGAATACTTTCTGACCGTTCTATATATGTTTGTTTTGCTGTGTGCTTCTCTGCTTCATGCACATCTGACTCTAAGATTACATCATCCTTGTGGTCAACTTGAAATAGCTTCCAGGAAAGAAAGGTCACATTTTTTCCTGCACACTGTCTTTGAACACAATCAACAACAACAACAACACTCAAAACGTCTGCAACTCTATTGGGAGCTGATGGTATACTTAGGCAATATGTCCCGTGGGGTTGTTGTATATGGCCAATATACCACGGGTAAGGGCCTTTCTTAAGCACGACGCAACGCGGAGTGCCTGGATACAGCCCTTAGCCGTGATATATTGGCCGTATACCACAAGCCCCCCGAGGTGCCTTATTGCTGTTATAAACTGGTTACCAACGTAATTACAGCATTAAAAGGCAATGTTTTGCCATACCTGTGGTATACGGTCTGATTTGCCACGGCTGTCAGCCAATCAGCATTCAGGGCTCGAACCCCACAGTTTATAAAAGAGGTTATAGCTGCATTGGGTCCATCGCTGTCGAGTATGGGAGTAGCGACTTCCATCATAGGAAGTATAATGCCATTGAAAGTTGGTATGTCCTAAAATGTACACCGTATCAATGTCCATAATATTGTCATAGCATTGTCAACAAACATGTCATTGTGACCTGACATTTCTATTGGTGAACAATGCCATCTGTTTACATTCAGAAGAGAATGGCGCACATCAGAGGAAGAGGAAGTGGGTCAGTGTGGGTAAATCTTAGTTTTCTGTTTATGTTCACAGAGGACATTACACACACGTGCACACGACGCACACGTGCACACGTCTGGTGTGGGTAAAGATAGCAGTTCAAATCACAGAGCCCTCAGCCTCTGCTCAAAGGTTGAACAACTCCTTGAGAGCACCAAAATGAGCAGCTATTCAACCGAGTAAAGTTTATTGAACTTTTTACAATATTTTGTAGAGAAAAAGAATAAGCTGCAATCCTGTGGAAATGATACTGATGACAGTATGATTTATTTTCTAATGTGTGCACAAGTTTGGTAAAAAATGGAATGCCGTCAAGCCATAACGGTTCATTCAAGATATTTACAGACAGAAAAACTGTGGCTAAGGTATACCATTGTTAATGATTTATACTGATATGTTATTGAAGTCGCTAATTTATCTAAACCTACTTAGGTCTAATTTTGTATTTTATTTTTGCATATCAACGGCATGCAATGTAGCCAATGTAGCCAATACCCACTTTTGTAAACTAATGTCACAAAATGTTATTTCGAGCTCACCTTTTAAAAAAATGTTTTATTCCAAACGTGTAACCTTGGTAACCACATGCAGTCACAAACAGAAAGTGAAGAACAAGGGGGGGGGGGGGGGACTGTGGCCAAAGCTAGTAGCCAAAAATAAGCTGTGGTTAGAACATAGCAGCAAGGCAAGGAGGTTCTAGGCACATCTTTTGGAATTATATTGGCAGCTCAAGTATGACAAGCCAAAGCCTAATTTGGTTTATTACACTTTTTTCAATAGTTAGTTCATCTTTCCTAATGCATTCTTGCAGTACTTTTAAAACATATTTTGAAGTTTGTAATTTTGGTAACACTTTGCAGTATTACTATAACGTTATACAAATGGGCAAATATACCCCAAAAAATATTATCTCCGGGCATACCACATCTGTAATCTCTACCCAAACCAGACGTGGGCACGTGTGTGTCATGTCGTCTGTGAAACATAAACAGAAAACTACCTGCTCATATAAGTCATTACAAAACGTATTGCATTGTACTTACGGTACAACATTAGGTCCACCGTAATAATAAAGCGAATTGTGTAAATTTGTAATTTTTCCATTATCATGTACAGTAAACACAATAATTACCTACAATAAGCTAATACTATATAATATATATATTATATAGTTATATAATATATATTATATAATATATATATATATAATCTTAGCTAATTGTTTGCTAAAATATGCAGTATATCTGCAGGTTCTTAACTAATATTAAATAAATGAATAGATTTTAACTAGTGATTTTTTTTTTTTACCAAACCTCAGATGAACAAGCACCCTCTACGCACAACAGGGTTGTCGTGACAACAGTCCGTCCTGTATAATTACTGTGTATGACACGCTGTGTAGCGTGACAAACTTTCACAGCAGTTGCGTGTGGGGGTTGGTGGCTGTCCTGTTTAGAACATTGTATGGTGTACTTTATCTGGGGCCTTTGCATGCCAAGCGCAGACCACAAAAATAACGATATTTGAGGAACAGGATAGAGATGACAGAGAGAAGCGTACACACACACACACACTGACATTCTCACATGCACTCTCCAACTATCCTGTTTCTACTAACAAACACAAATAATTATGCAACTAATGTAATTATGCAATTTCTAATCAAAACACAGTAAATTGATGAGTGCACAGACACTCAGTCACACATATAAAATTACGAGTTTGAAAAACATGTAGAAAATTATAATAACATTTCCAAGACTTTATAATGTAACAGAGCCAACATAAATGAGCAGGGGGTCAGATGTAAGATGCAATATTTATTGTGTAGTCTATAAATCAGGGAAAGTGGGGCATAGATTGACAGAGAAGCTCGAGGGGGTTGGGGGTGGGGGGGGTGGGGGTTAAAAGAGTTGCTTGAGCATCTGAACGTCCAACGTTCCAGAGGTACCCTGGTGGAATCAGGTGGAGTCATCTGCGGATGCGGTTTCAGAGATCAGGGAGGTCTCTGTGTGTTCTTAAGGGGAGCAAAGTGAGTGAAGTACAAAAAAATATATATATTACAACTGTTAGGGTAGTACTGTAATTAGATTTGGCATCAAAAATTAACTCAATATTAGGAAGGTGTGCATCGGTTTTGTGTACTCAGTGTGTATTGACTAATGGCTTTACATGATGACGTGATGACTTGTAGAAGGGCATGTAAACGTTACACGGAGTGCACAAAACATTAAGTACACCTTCCTAATATTGAGTTGCACCCCCCCCACCCCCTCCCCCCCCTTGCCCTCAGAACAGCCTCAGTTTGTCAGGGTATGAATAACAAGGTATCAAAAGTGTATCGCAGGGATGCTGGTCCATGTCGACTCCAATGCTTCCCACAGTTGTGTCAAGTTGGCTGGATGTCCTTTGGGTGGTGGATCATTCTTGATACACACAGGAAACTAATTACCATACCTTATTCAAGGGCACTTAAATATTTTGTCTTGCACCATTTCACCCTCTGAATGGCACACACGCACAATCCATGTTTCAAAAGGGTTAAAAATCCTTCTGTAACCTGTCTCCTCCTCCTTCATCTACACTGATTGAAGTGGACATCAGGTGACATCAATAAGGAATAATAGCTTTCACCTGGATTCACCACATGTTATAACAGGTTGTCATGACACATGTTATGACAGGTTGATACCGTACCAAAATGACTGACCTGTTATGATCTCTTTAACTTGTATTCCCCCTCCTCCACCTCCAGCTAGAAAGACAGATATGAAAGGAAAACCAGATGAGGGGATGGAGAAAGAGCACAGAAGAGATAGCGAGGGAGATACCTTGTTTAGCCATATTCAAACATTTTTACTCATGAGATGTTGTGACCCCCAAAGCTGTTCAGCAACTTCCCCATTGCTAAACGTGTTACAGACTTCAGCGGAGAAAATAATATGACCAGAGTGGTAGTTTTCCATTCTCCTACCCTGAGGCTCCCTCTATGTGTGTGAACTTGCCTTTGTATCTAGCCTGGGTAGGGGAGGTAAAGGGGAGCCCTGGGGAGTGCTGGAGCGGGGAGCGTCCCAGCCTGCAGGATGGAAATGTGGAGGTGAATGAGGGCTCTGTCTACCCCTACACTCTCCCTCCACACTCCCTAGGGCTCTGTCTACCCCTACACTCTCCCTCCACACTCCCTAGGGCTCTGTCTACCCCTACACTCTCCCTCCACACTCCCTAGGGCTCTGTCTACCCCTACACTCTCCCTCCACACTCCCTAGGGCTCTGTCTACCCCTACACTCTCCCTCCACACTCCCTAGGGCTCTGTCTACCCCTACACTCTCCCTCCACACTCCCTAGGGCTCTGTCTACTCCCTCCACACACTCTCCTCCACACTCCCTAGGGCTCTGTCTACCCCTACACTCTCCCTCCACACTCCCTAGGGCTCTGTCTACCCCTACACTCTCCCTCCACACTCCCTAGGGCTCTGTCTACCCCTACACTCTCCCTCCACACTCTCCCTCCACACTCCACACTCCCTAGGGCTCTGTCTACCCCTACACTCTTCCTCCACACTCCCTAGGGCTCTGTCTACCCCTACACTCTCCCTCCACACTCCCTAGGGCTCTGTCTACCCCTACACTCTCCCTCCACACTCCCTAGGGCTCTGTCTACCCCTACACTCTCCCTCCACACTCCCTAGGGCTCTGTCTACCCCTACACTCTTCCTCCACACTCCCTAGGGCTCTGTCTACCCCTACACTCTCCCTCCACACTCCCTAGGGCTCTGTCTACCCCTACACTCTCCCTCCACACTCCCTAGGGCTCTGTCTACCCCTACACTCTTCCTCCACACTCCCTAGGGCTCTGTCTACCCCTACACTCTCCCTCCACACTCCCTAGGGCTCTGTCTACCCCTACACTCTCCCTCCACACTCCCTAGGGCTCTGTCTACCCCTACACTCTCCCTCCACACTCCCTAGAGCTCTGTCTACCCCTACACTCTCCCTCCACACTCCCTAGGGCTCTGTCTACCCCTACACTCTTCCTCCACACTCCCCAGTTCTCTTGCCCCCTACACTACCCCTACACTCTCCCTCCACACTCACCAGTGCTCCTGCCACCTACACTACCCCTACACTCTCCCTCCACACTCCCCAGTGCTCTTGCCCCCTACACTCTCCCTCCACACTCGCCACTACTCCTGCCCCCTACACAACACCTGCCCTCCACACGCCCCAGTACTCCTGCCTCCTACACTACCCCGACACTCTCCCTCCACACTCCCCAGTACTCCTGTGCCCTACACTACACCTGCCCTCCACACTCCCCAGTACTCCTGCCCCTTACACTACACCTGCCCTCCACACTCCCCAGCACTCCTGCCCCCTACACTACACCTGCCCTCCACACTCCCCAGCACTCCTGCCCCCTACATTACCCCAACACTCTCCCTCCACACTCCCCAGCACTCCTGCCTCCTACACTACCCCGACACTCTCCCTCCACACTCCCCAGTACTCCTGTGCCCTACACTACACCTGCCCTCCACACTCCCCAGTACTCCTGCCCCCTACACTACACCTGCCCTCCACACTCCCCAGTACTCCTGCCCCCTACACTACACCTGCCCTCCACACTCCCCAGCACTCCTGCCCCCTACACTACACCTGCCCTCCACACTCCTCAGCACTCCTGCCCCCTACACTACCCCAACACTCTCCCTCCACACTCCCCAGTACTCCTGCCCCCTACACTACACCTGCCCTCCACACTCACCAGCACTCCTGCCCCCTACACTACACCTGCCCTCCACACTCCCCAGTACTCCTGCCCCCTACACTACACCTGCCCTCCACACTCCCCAGAACTCCTGCCCCCTCCATGCCAGCTCCAGTGGTCCTACTGATAAACAATCCGTCAGGTGGTCTGACTGGGACATCTCCAGAATGGATTAGTTAATATAAATCGATAAATCGATTAGTCAAATGTAAAATAGATATAGGATTTTAGAAAGGGCCCATCCTGAGTTATTTAAAAAATATATTTTCAATTTTAATATTATTTAAAAAAACAAATTTGTACTGTTGTGTGACATCCATTTGGGTACTTTTTAGGGGGTGGGGGTTAAAAAGTCGCCACTCACTGAAAGCCTATGGGTGCTCGCACCGCCATTTTGATTTGTATTTTCCCATATGGTATTTTTGGCCACTCTATTCACCTCCACTATACTCCCTTGTTTCAAATGTTTCTCACCCGAGAAACTGTAGGAAGATGTTGTAAATCCGGATGTCTCAGGTAATCTGGAGGAAAAAGAGTGAAAATATGACAGTTCAATCCTTCCTTATAGTCTTTTTAGATTACATTATATATTATGTTAAATTTGACTAAAAACCAGTACACATGCCTTCATTTACACCACTTAAATGCAAACTGAACACAGAGACATAAAAATGGTATCAATAACTTTTATAACTAGTATAGCTGCTTTAATTGCCTTACGTTTGCTGGACGTCAAGAAGAGTAGCTGCTGACTTGGCAGCCTTATTCTAATTATTTATATTTATAATAAATACAAATCTGACTCTGGGGAAGTAGAACATTCTTTGCCAGAATCTCACAGTATCCTTTTAATACTGTATGTATTTATTGTACTGACTTGAGGTGGTCGCCTTCCAGCAGGGTCCTGTAAGTGGAGATCTCCACGTCTAGAGCCAGCTTGACGTCCAGAAGCTCCTGGTAGGCCATGATCTGCTTGTGGAGGTCAGTTTTGGCCACCTCGATGGCCGACGTCAAGCTGGAGATCTGACCCTGGTACCCGGCCACGCCCATGCTTGACTGGGCATGGGCTTCTGCCAAGCTCTGCTCCAGGGACATGTTCTGGAGAGAAGGGGTGGAGAGAGAGCAGAGGAATGGAGGTGTGTGAGGGCTGGGATTCCGGACAGAGTAAGGGAGTGAAGGGTAAAGGAGTGAAGGAGATTATGTGAGAAAAGTAGAAGTGAGACAGGGAATACATGGAAAGTAGAGAGTTGAGAGATGGGGAATAATTAGAGAGATGATGAATTCTACACCAGTATTTGGCTATAGTAACTATTGTATTTGCATGTTGTAATGTCTTGGATGAGCAAAGATCTTTAGACAGTGAAAATCATCTCTTGTTTAAGAAAGGAACAGCATTTTTTTTTCAACAGAAAAAAAACAACAACTGCAAATGAATTTGTGCAAGTTCCCTCTGAGGAAGTCTGTCTGGCGCATTCAGAGCTGGTGTCATCTGTGGGACTTTCCTGTCACTCAGAGAACCTGATACAGATTCAACCACTTCCTGCATCTTCTGCATTCTACTTCCTGACGTGATTTATCATAAAGTCTGAAGGTGATCTGCTGGGAAGCAGTGTTCTGAAACAGCAGTTAAACAGTCGGTGTAGCTGGTGAACCGTGTGAAAATGTTTTTTTTTTTTTTTTTTTTTTTTGCTTTGTTGGCTGAAGTACATTTTGCACAAGGTCTTTACTCAGTTATTTAAATGCAGGTGGTTTCTCTTCTGAAATTGGCCTTGTGATTAGCACTCTGGTGGGGATTCTCCACGTGGTCATAGTGAGGCATTTTATTTGCATTTATTGAACGAGGGAATACAGTTGAGAACAAATTCTTATTTACAATGACAGCCTACCCCTTGCCAAACCTAAATGACACTGGGACAATTGTGCGCTGTCCTATGGGACTCCCAAATCACAGCCGGTTGTGATACAGAATGGAATCGAACCAGGGTCTGTAGTGAGGCCTCTAGCAGTGAGATGCAGTGCCTTAGACCGCTGCACCACTCGGGAGATAAGACCAAGACTTTGAGATCAAAATGTTAGGTGTCCCCTCCCACCCCCAAAACCTTACTGTAAAGAGGATACACTAGAGGGACCCAAAATACATGTGGGTACATGTCGACATGCAAATAGTGAGAGAAAGACAAGATAGACAGGTCTCTACATAAATCATGCATTGATGTCAAAGGGAGATTTGTTTTTTGCATGAAAAAAATATATTGACGACTATCCTAATATGGATGACGTACGCAGATCTCAAGTGGCGATCTTGGCCCAATAGTGCTTTTTTTTTTTAGTGTGAGGTGAAGTAGTAAGATGGAGGGTCCCACTCACTGCAGTGACCAGGCCTTGGAGCTCTAGACCGAAAGTCTGCAGCTCCTTCCGGGCCCCTGAGATTTCCATCTTGGCCTCTGAGACAGCCTCCGAACTCTTGGCGGTAGCGGTCTGTATCTCTTCCATCTGCAGGAGGAGAGAGACGCTCCCTGTTAAAACACTATTTACGTTCTTTGGGATTAGCTCATTTAAACAAGCGCCATTTTGTCACTTGGTACCAGGTAGTTGCCACTCAGTAGTGTTAAACTATACAGATTACGAGAAAGTATCAAAAAGTAATCTTTGTTATGACAGACAGTCAGACAGACAGACAGACAGACAGACAGACAGACAGACAGACAGACAGACAGACAGACAGACAGACAGACAGGCCAGGCCCGGCTAGACAGACAAAGACAGACAGAGACATACAGGCTAGACAGACAGACAGACAGACAGACAGACAGACAGACAGACAGACAGACAGACAGACAGACAGACAGACAGACCAGGATTGGCAGACAGACAGGCCAGGGTAGACATACAGGCTAGACAGACAGGCCAGGTTTGGCAGTTAGATAGGTGCAGTAAATTGTTGAAGAACCTTCAGTTTGTAGTAGGCGTCCGCCTCATCTCTGTGTTGCTGCACAGACTTCTCGTACTCCACCCTGATCTTGTTGAGAGCGGTGGAGATGTCAAAGGACTTGCCCGTGTCAACTTCGATCATGGACACGGACGTGTCCATAGACGTGGTGCCCAGTTTGGACTGCAGAGTAGACAATTCCTGTGTGGATAGAAGTTGGACAGTGATGTACAGAGTCAGCTAGACATATTCAGCTAGACAGATTCAGCTAGACAAAGAGTCAGCTAGACAGAGAGTCAGCTAGACAGAGAGTCGGTTAGACAGAGAGTCAGCTAGACAGAGAGTCAGCTAGACAGAGAGTCAGTTAGACAGAGAGTCAGCTAGACAGAGAGTCAGGTAGACAGAGAGTCAGCTAGACAGAGAGTCAGTTAGACAGAGAGTCAGGTAGACAGAGAGTCAGCTAGACAGAGAGTCAGCTAGACAGAGAGTCAGTTAGACAGAGAGTCAGGTAGACAGAGAGTCGGGTAGACAGAGAGTCGGGTAGACAGAGAGTCAGTTAGACAGAGAGTCAGCTAGACAGAGAGTCAGCTAGACAGAGAGTCAGCTAGACAGAGTGTCAGTTAGACAGAGAGTCAGGTAGACAGAGAGTCAGGTAGACAGAGAGTCGGGTAGACAGAGAGTCAGTTAGACAGAGAGTCAGCTAGACAGAGAGTCAGGTAGACAGAGAGTCAGGTAGACAGAGAGTCAGGTGTGATGAACACACACTTCGACAACCAGATATCAAAATAATGACATTGTTCATTTACTATACTCATACTTAATTTACTATTACTAATTTACTATACTCATGAACATAAACACTTAATTCTCTGTACCTCTTCCTGCGTCTTGCTGACAAAGTCCAGTTCGTCCTTCAAGCTGGAATACTTGGCGTCCAAATCAATGCGTAGTTCAGATGCCAAATCTATGTCCTGGAAAGAGAGAGCGATAGTGGTACATCTACACGCTGAACGAATTCGGAGGGAGAGTAGGGAATTTTTACATGTGGGAGGAGGAGTACGTCCGTAAAAATGTACACATTATCCCAGTAAAAAAAAAAATGCCTCTTTGTTTCTCTCTTTACCTTCTTCATAGCTGAAATGTCAGACTCCAGCTGAAACTTCACACCTTGCTCAAAGTCGAACCTGCAACAACATGCAGCAAAGACAAAAAAACCTTTTTCATGCACCATTCAGCTGTACAAGGAAGTTACATCTAACCGTCAAGCTTGTCTATAGAGGGGCCAGATGAATATGGGACGAGGATTTTTTTTTTAAAGTGGTGCTATGCAAAATAAAAGCTATCTGGTCAAGAGGCATATTTTCAACAAATTGAGGAATCTTAAAGGATCACGGTTTAGAGTTTTCATATAGTTTTATCAAACCGAATAAAGTAATAACTGCTTCTTGAATGTTCAATTACTTACAGTTTTTGGCTAAATAAAGGTGGACTAAGTTAGAATATTTATAGTTGTATTGTGCTAGTACTCTAACCAATATATTAAATCATTCTCTGAAAGTGAAATAAAATATGTGAAACGGACACTCACTTGGCCTTGAGTTCGTGGGCAGTGCCACGAACGTTGTCCAGCTCGATCTCCAGTTTGATGGTGTCCAGGGTGAGCGTCTCCAGGGCAACACGGTACTCGCCGAGCTGAGCCTCGTACTCCGCTGTGGTGGTGCTGGAGGACTCTGGAGACCCCATGTCCGCACCCCCCGACAACTGGGACAGTCTGGCCTCCAGGATGGCGTTCTCCTGCTGGAGGACTCTCACTTTGCCCATGTACGAGGAGAAACGTTCGTTGAGGCCGGACAGCATGTTCTTTTCTGCCTGCCGGGACCGCATAGGAGCCAATGCTGGGCCCAGAGAGGTACCCAATGCCATGGCCGACCCGCCACCGATCCCCCCTGCTGCCATGGTGCGTCCCATAGCGAAGGCAGGACTGGCCATCAGGGCTCCACCACCACCATAACCTCCACCTCCACCATAACCTCCACCATAACCTCCACCATAACCCCCACCTCCACCATATCCTCCACCATAACCTCCACCATAACCTCCACCACCACCACCTCCACCTCCACCTAAGCCACCACCGAAACCCAGCCCACCCCCTGCTCCCCCACCCAACCCCAGCCCAGACCCCATAGCCAGTCCACCTCCCAAGCCCATCCCCATGCCCAAGCCTCCTCCGCCACCTCCCCCAAAGCCACTGCCACCTCCCCCAAAGCTACTGCCACCTCCCCCAAAGCTACTTCCACCACCCCCAAAGCCATCTCCAACTCCCCCAAAGCCAAAGCCCAACCTGGCTCCACCGCCTCCTATTCCCCCAGACAGGCCATGGCCACCACCGGCCGACGTCCTGGAGGACCAAGTCACGGACATGATGTGCAGCTGAGGATCAAAGCATATGCAGCAGATGTAAGAGAATGGGAGATAGAGCTGTCTATGAGAGTCGATTCCCCAAAGAATGCAGATCTGGATTTATATACTGTGGAGCCAGGGAGTGTGGGGGGGGGTTGTGGGAGTGGAGGAACAGGACGAGGCTTGTGACTGTGCCACACCACCACTCAGGCACAGACAGAGCCCTCGGGGTGCTGGAGCACCTGCCCTTTCGATTGGTGGTTAAAAAAAATATATAGACAGTTGAAGTCGGAGGTTTACATACACCTTAGTCAAATACATTTAAACTCAGTTTTTCACAATTCCTGACAATTAATCATAGTAAAAATCCCCTGTTTTAGGTCAGTTAGGATCACCACTTATTTTCAGAATGTGAAATGTCAGAATAATAGTAGAGAAAATGATTTATTTCAGCTTTTATTTCCTTCATCACATTCCCAGTGGGTCAGAAGCTTAAATGCACTCAATTAGTGTTTGGTAGAATTGCTTTTAAATTGTTTAACTTGGGTCAAAAGTTTTGGGTAGTCTTCACAAGCTTCCAACAAGTTGGGTGAATTTTGGTCCATTCCTCCTGACAGAGCTGGTGTAAATGAGTCAGGTTTGTAGTCCTCCTTGCTCGCACACGTTTTTTCAGTTCTGCCCACAAATTGTCTATAGGATTGAGGTCAGGGCTTTGTGATGGCCACTCCAATACCTTGACTTTGTTGTCCTTAAGACATTTTCCCACAACTTTGGAATTATGCTTGGGGTCATGGTCCATTTGGAAGACTCATTTGCGACCAAGCCTTAACTTCCTGACTGATGTCTTGAGATGTTGCTTCAATATATCCACATAATTTTCCATCCTCATTATTCTATCTATTTTGTGATGTGCACCAGTCCCTCCTGCAGCAAAGCACCCACACAACATTATGCTGCCACCCCTGTGCTTCACGGTTGGGATGGTGTTCATTGGCTTGCAAGCCTCTCCCTTTTTCCTCCAAACATAACGATGGTCATTATGGCCAAACAGTTCTATTTTTGTTTCATCAGACCAGAGGACATTTCTATAAAAAGTACAATCTTTGTCCCTATGTGCAGTTGCAAACCGTAGTCTGGCTTTTTTATGGCGGTTTTGGAGCAGTGGCTTCTTCCTTGCTTAGCGGCCTTTCAGGTTATGTTGATGTAGGACTCGTTTTACTGTGGATATGGATACTTTTGTACCTGTTTCCTCCAGCATCTTCACAAGGTCCTTTGATGTTGTTCTGGGATTGATTTCCACTTTTCGGACCAAAGTGCGTTCATCTCTAGGAGACAGAACGCATCTCCTTCCTGAGCGGTATGACGGCTGCATTGTCCCCTGTTGTTTATACATGGGTACTATTGTTTGTACAGATGAATGTGGTACCTTCAGGCATTTGGAAATTGCTCCCAAGGATGAAACAGACTTGTGGAGATCTACAATTTTTTTCTGAGGTCTTGGCTGATATCTTTTGATTTTCCCATTCTATCAAACAAAGAGGCACTGAGTTTGAAGGTAGGCCTTGAAATACATCCACAGGTACACCTCCAATTGACTCAAATGATGTCAATTAGCCTATCAGAAGCTTCTAAAGCCATGACATTTTCTGGAATTTTCCAAACTGTTTAAAGGCACAGTCAACTTTGTGTATGTAAACTTCTGACCCACTGGAATTGTGATACAGTGAATTATAAGTGAAATAATCTGTCTGTAAACAATTGTTGGAAAAATAACTTGTGTCATGCACAAAGTAGATGTCCTAATCGACTTGCCAAAACTATAGTTTGTTAACAAGAAATTTGTGGAGTGGTTGAAAAAACAAGTTTTATTGACTCCAAACTAAGTGTATATAAACTTCCTAGTTCAACTGTATATATACGTATATTTTAAAAAGTGCTTGTAATTGTATTTTTTGGTCTCTTTTCGCTCGTAACTTTAAATGCAAATGCAACGAATTGCCTGCCATTAACTCATTAATCTTGAAAGAAGTCCCCTCTCATTGGCTTAAGCTTTTAGTTAATGAGGGATACAACGTATATTGAAAACATGTGCTTCCACACAAGTGTGGTTCCTTAGTTAATTCAGCAATTAACATCCCATCATGCTTAGGGTCATGTAAAAAAAAAGCCCAGTTGCCCAGTTATTTTGGCTACCATGGATAGAAGAAGAGATCTCAGGGACTTTGAAAGAGAGGTCTCAAAGGAGTATAGGGTTTTAAAGGATGTGTGTGTGTGTGTGTGTGTGTGTGTGTGTGTGTGTGTGTGTGTGTGTGTGTGTGTGTGTGTGTGTGTGTGTGTGTGTGTGTGTGTGTGTGTGTGTGTGTGTGTGTGTGTGTGTGTGTGTGTAAATCATCAGATCTCAACCCAATTGAACAAATTCTGGAGCGACGCCTGAGACAACATTTTCCACCAACATCACCAAAACACTAAATTATGGAATTTCTCGGGGAACAATGATGTCGCATCCCTGCGATTGAGTTCCAGACACTTGTAGAATCTATGCCAAGGTACATTGAAGCTGTTCTGGCGGCTCGTGGTGGCCCAACAACTCTATTATTAAGACAATACCTTGGGGTTTCCTTTATTTTGTGGCAACCTGTATGTCAATTATGTTGTTTTTAATGCTCAAGTTTGAATTCAGCCTTTAATAATTGTTTAAAAAACCATGTACAGCCTCACTTCGACACGACATCAGTTACAGTACTATAACTTTGTTATAAAATGTATAATGCCTTTTTCCTCCTGGCTGTCTCCCAACTATGCAATATGTCCCAACGGGTTCTCATTCCTGATGCTCATAAAAACCTGGAATTCAAGTGGTGATGCAAAGGATACTGTCTGGTCTTGAAAAGCCTCTGCGGGCGTTTTTAGGACGCCGTTTTAGGGAGTCTTCCCATGTAAGAGGGTATATGTAGCGTGCCTACCTCTCTATGTGGCAGGTGGGGCATACCTGCACGGTGTGTGAAAACATGTATGCAGGATTTCAGCTTAAATCGACCATAAGCTATCTGTGCAGCCGGCGCTTCACTAGCTAATCAATCATACTGTAAAGATTGCCCCCGGGGTCAAATACTATTTCTCTCATATTGGATGGTTGAATGCCACATCACTAGTTAGCATACATGTGCTCTTTAATACAGAATCTAGATTGCATACGTCCTGCCATTACTGGGAAATGTTTTCATTTGTTCTCATTATTACATGTAAATTGCTGAAGTTGATGTTAATGTGTGACCTTTATCTAACTAGGAAATTCAGTTAAGAACAAATTGTTATTTACAATGACGGACTATCCTGGCCAAACCCGGACGACGGTGGGCCAGTTGTGCACCGCCCCCTATGGTATGCATGTTGTATAACCATTATGAAGCTCTGTACTGTTTTTGGAGCACATTTATTTACATGGTTATTAACCGGACAACCTGCAGTGGTTACTACCTTAATTTACTGTAAATACCACTTTTTCATTCTTCATGGTCCTTTGATCCCCCACATATCCTTCCTATTTTTTTACCAGTATGATGCAGAAAAGAAAGGAAGGTTGTTATGTTACAAACTTGTTAAGATATCCTGAAAATACCAATAACCTGTACAAAACCTGGCCCTTGTTGAGCAGGTGGGGGCTAACCTGTGTTGGCTTGATGTAGGTTAGCCCTTGTTGGACCGGTGTGGGCTTGATGTAGGTTAGCCCTTGTTGGGCCGGTGTGGGCTTGATGTAGGTTAGCCCTTGTTGGGCCGGTGTGGGCTTGATGTAGGTTAGCCCTTGTTGGGCCGGTGTGGGCTTGATGTAGGTTAGCCCTTGTTGGGCCGGTGTGGGCTTGATGTAGGTTAGCCCTTGTTGGGCCGGTGTGGGCTTGATGTAGGTTAGCCCTTGTTGGGCCGGTGTGGGCTTGATGTAGGTTAGCCCTTGTTGGGCCGGTGTGGGCTTGATGTAGGTTAGCCCTTGTTGGGCCGGTGTGGGCTTGGTGTAGGCTAGCCCTTGTTGGGCCGGTGTGGGCTTGATGTAGATTAGCCCTTGTTGGGCCGGTGTGGGCTCGATGTAGGTTAGCCCTTGTTGGACCGGTGTGGGCTTGATGTAGGTTAGCCCTTGTTGGGCCGGTGTGGGCTTGATGTAGGTTAGCCCTTGTTGGGCCGGTGTGGGCTTGATGTAGATTAGCCCTTGTTGGGCCGGTGTGGGCTTGATGTAGGTTAGCACTTGTTGGACCGGTGTGGGCTTGATGTAGGTTAGCCATTGTTGGGCCGGTGTGGGCTTGATGTAGATGAGCCCTTGTTGGGCAGGTGTGGGCTTGATGTAGGTTAGCCCTTGTTGGACCGGTGTGGGCTTGATGTAGGTTAGCCCTTGATGGGCCGGTGTGGGCTTGGTGTTGGCAAGCCTTTGTTGGGCCGGTGTGGGCTCGATGTAGGTTAGCCCTTGTTGGACCGGTGTGGGCTTGATGTAGATTAGCACTTGTTGGGCCAGTGTGGAATGGAATGTTTGTATACTACAAAATAAAAAACAATTGAATCCATTTTTAGAATAAGGCTGTAACGTAATAAAATGTGGAAAAAGTCAAGGGGCCTGAATACTTTCTGAAGGTGCTGTATATCCATTGTTCAGCTGGAATGGAACTTTCAGATCCTGTATATTTGACTGTGATATGCGGTTGTCTCACCTGGCTATCTTGAGATGAATGCAAGTGTAAGTCTCTGGATAAGAGCATCTGCTAAATGACTAACATGTCAAATATAAATACAGATCTAATATTACTGTATTGATTTACAACAACAAAAAATAATAATAATAATATTGGTGTCACAGATGTGTTATTTGTAAAGTTCTTTATTAAACATTTGTGTAAAACCTAACAGTACTACTTATTTCTCTGAGAGTGAAGCAGATAATGTATATAGCGTTTTAATAAAAAACAAGATTATTTGTCCCCCCGAAATGAAACCATCAAGTGGTAAATTTGAAACCAATACACGGTAGACATTGAACAACCCCATGCCATGATTAGATAGTGAAAAGACACCCCAATCCTTTTCATAAGTTCTTTAAACAATAAAAGCCTATTTACAAATGTTTTTGAAAAAGGTTTTGGAAAGAAATTAAACTATATAATTTTGGTTCAGTAATTATCAGTTTTGAGCAGTTTCATTAAAGCTGGAAACCTTTGGGGTGAAACAGCCACATCTGTTTACGATGGTACAACAACAAAGAAGCTACTTCAAACAATGAACTCTGTTTTTTCCCCTCTGACATCATTGCACGTCTGATAGAAGAGCATAATATGTACTGCAATTTTGTAAGTACTGGTCGGCCTCTTTTTTTTTTTTTTTACCACGGTTGTAGGACGACCAGTGGTGCTTTTTTCTGGCAGATTCCATTTTAAGTCATAGTTAAATGTCGAGTCACAAATGTTAAGAGTTGTGAAAATGTACCATATACTTGTGAAAATTGCATCAAAGGTATAAAAAAAAGAATAATTGATTAAAAAAAAAAGAAAAAAACAGGAACGCATTTTATGGGCTCAATTTTAGCAAAAACGAATGCAAGAGTAAATCTTAGCTCTGGAGGTAGCGCTATAGGTTCGGGGGTGTGCTAGAAATATTTTTGCTAATACAATAGGCCAACTTCTTGCACATTGTTGTGATGAACAGGTGGCCTTTTAATTAGGCTGACACTTGGTCAATTCATATTCTATAGTAAATATATTGTAAATCAATAAAGATCTTGCAATGTATGCATAGCATGTAATTCTACAATATGTTCCTTTGTATTTACTTAGTATTATCAAACGTCATCCAGATATTACACTATTGATGAGTCTGGAGTACAACATTACGAGTTAGCTTGTATTCCTTTTAATACCAGTGTTCCTGTAACAGAATGTGTACATTGTATATACAAGAGTATGTGGACATCCCTTCAAAATAGTGGACTGGGCTATTTCACCCACAGCCATGCAACCTCCATAGACAAACATTGGCAGTAGAATGCCCTTACGTGAAGAGATCAGTGACTTTCAACGGGGCACCGTCATAGGATGCCACCTTTCCAACTAGTCAGTTTGTCAAATTTTTTGCCCTGCTAGAGCTGCCCTGGTCAACTGTGCTGTTATTGTGAAATGGAAACATCTAGGAGTAACACTGGCTCAGCCGCAAAGTGGTAGGCCACAACAAGCTCACAGAACGGGACCGCCGAGTGCTGAAGCGTGGTTGCAATACTCACTACCGAGTTTCAAACTGCCTCAAGAACTGTTCATCTGGAGCATCATGAAATGGGTTTCCATGGCCGAGCAGCCACACACAAGCCTAAGATCACCATGTGCAATGCCAAGCGTCGGCTGGAGTGGTGTAAAGCTCGCAGACATTGGACTCTGGAGTAGTGGAAACGAGTTCTCTGGAGAGATGAATCACGCATGACAATGCATCCGTGCACAAA
Organism: Oncorhynchus masou masou; assembly: GCF_036934945.1. Classification (NCBI taxonomy): domain Eukaryota; kingdom Metazoa; phylum Chordata; class Actinopteri; order Salmoniformes; family Salmonidae; genus Oncorhynchus; species Oncorhynchus masou. The sequence goes on from NC_088228.1 coordinate 7,077,378, forward strand.
GTGTGGTCCATACAGAAATGGATTGTCGAGATCAGTGTGGAAGAACTTGACTGGCCTGCACAGAGCCCTGACCTCAACCCCATCAAACACCTTTGGGATGAATTGGAACGCCGATTACAAGCCAGGCCTAAACGTCCAACATCAGTACCCGACCTCACTAATGCTCTTGTGGCTGAATGGAATCAAGTCCCTGCAGCAATGTTGCAGTGGAAAGCCTTTCCCAGAAGAGTGGAGGTCGTTATAGCAGCAAAGGGGGAGGACCAAGTCCATATCCCTGATTTTGAAAATAGATGTTTGACGAGCAGGTGTCCACATACTTTTGGTCATGTAGTGTATGTACTGTAGGTTATATCCAAGAGAGGAGGAAGTCGTGGCTTCTTTCGAACACAGACATGGATTGAATTTTCCATGGTGCTTATTATAACATAACCCTGTAAAAAGATTGTAACATTGTAACATCACTATGCGATAGAACCCTGAGTAGACTATAATGAACAATTTGTTTTCCATTTTATTGTTTGCTCAGAGAGAACAGCCATCATGCTCCTGTAGTAAGAGACACACACACACACACACACAACCATTAAACATACTAACAAACACCTTTATATATTTGTTCACACTGTGTATTTGCTGTTTTCTTCAAATAGCTCATTCTAATATACAGTATCTACTATTGTACAATACATTTTTGGTTACACTGTTTATACACACACTGCATATTTATATACTGGATTCTTCAGAACAGGCATTGTATGACAAACAAAGCAAAGCATGGACCCATTTTGGGAGAGAAAAAAAAAGTACAATGTCATCCACAACTCACTTTATGTCAATAGAACAACATCGCTACTGAGCGTCCGTAAGACACATGAATGGCACAGGTAGGTTGTTGAATTTGTCATTATGTCTGTCACGGGGTTCAGTCCATACCATTACCATTGTGATGTTCTCAGTTTAGCCCAGAGAACAGAAGCAGGCAGAGATTCTCTATTCTGTATACAGTCAAGACAGTGCTGTCAAGTTCCTACCCATCCTGTGTAGATCGATGACAGGCTCTTCTATTCATTTTCACCTGGGTGGTGGAGGAGTTTTAGGGGGATGGACAAAATGAAGGAAAAAGGAAACCGCACACTGCTCTTGATAGTATCAATGATCTTTAATAAGTTTTACGTATCGGCCTCACGGCCTTCGTCAGAGCGTTTGTGAGTTTAAAAAAAATGTATCACCCTTATGTAGACCTAGCCCCACCCACATCCGTTTCACGCATCGAGAGGGGCTGAGGTGAAGGAAAAACAAATAAGTGTTACCAAATATAACAATTTGCATTTTATAAATATTCAAATAAAGTGTGTAAATAAGATGTATTAAACACGCCTGTAAAACAACAATGAGGACATCGACCTACCGAGCAAGTTTTCATTAATCATTGGGTACATCGTACGAAAAACATCCGAGTAATCTTAAATAGGGGCATAATTCATGTTCAAATTCACAACATAACATACATAGGCATTTCATCATTAAGTGGACAAACAAACTCTCGTGGTCTGATGAAAATGAGGTCAATTTAGGATCTGATTGGCTGTTTTTGGAGAGAGAATACTCTTTCTCAGTTTTCTGGGTATCGATGTGATTAATAACAGTGACATACCTTTACAGGCTATTCCAATTAATGTGTACACTGCATTTGTCTGGACAAACTTCAAGGACGCTGAATAGTTGTTGTCTGTTGACTCCTGAAACACAGACAAATACTGTAGGTGGAGTTAGTGAATAGTCACCTTGGCTGTCTGTCATGGATCAATGTATAGCTTCATTTATAGGAACTATGTAGATCAATGGCCGGCTCAAGCCACACCCATGATTGTCCAGCCTTGTAGTCCTCATATCCTCTACTTTATTTCGCCTGGGTGGTGGAAGGATTTTAGGAGGATAGAAACTGGGGTTAATTTAGGATCTTATTTGCAGTTTTCAGAAAGAGAGAAAATACAATTTCTCTGTTTTCTGGGCTTGTGTGAGTAGAGATTTGATTGACAGTGACATAGAGGTTACTAACATGTGTACACTGCATTTTTCGGGACAAACTTCAATAAGGCTGAATTGTTGTTGTCTGTTGACTCCTAAAACACATAGACACAGGCATGTTTGGAAGGAAACCAGCAATGTGTATAACGCCATCTATTTCAACTCTTCTCTCATTGATTAAGATAGGTGTACACCCCACGCCATGATGACACTCACCTGTCTCGATCGATGAGATAAGATTTGAAAATAGACTAGATGGTAGCTTTCACAATGTTGGATTACTTCAAGGAGCAAAACATTTTATTTAATAACAGAGCATTTTCTAAATTCTAACGAACCCCCCTGCAAATTAGACATGGATGTTTAGTCGGGAATTGAGGAAGTATCTTCAAGTTAAGTCCAAAATTCTCTGTGCTATGCCAAACAGTATGTAATCTGTAAGGGCTAATGAAGCATCACATTAGCCCGTTACAATCTGCTAACTTAGCTAGTTAGTGACCCATAGGCCTACTCTTGCTGCTACTTTAGCGCGCCATGCATTATAACATGTATCCAGAAACAACAACGTATCCCAGCTGTGTTGACATTTCACCGATCCACGTCATCCACTTTTGATGTCACTACAGATGTAGGATCTTAATTTGATCGCCGTGTTGCAGGAGAACTTTCCTGCAACGCATTTAAACACTTGTAGTGTATTTGAGTTTGTAATTTCCACTTTCAGACTTGATTTTCACAAACAAACAATGTATAAACCCCATCATGAATGTCCATGAATTATAATTCACATAATACTTCACATTTCCTGTTGCTGGAGGATTATTTTCCTGCTGTAGCAAACTGGCTCAAATTAAGATCTGTAGCTAGCTATCCAGCTAATGTTAGCTAGGTGACATAAGCCATGAAGCTAGCCCTTGATAAGTTGTTCGGCTAGCATGTGCCTTGCTAGGCTGCTTACTTCACACATTCAATGTGATATTGGCAGCCATGGATATATACAGTGGGGCAAAAAAGTATTTAGTCAGCCACCAATTGTGCAAGTTCTCCCACTTAAAAAGATGAGAGGCCTGTAATTTCCATCATAGGTACACTTCAACTATGACAGACAAAATGAGAAAAACAAATCCAGAAAATCACATTGTAGGATTTTTAATGAATTTATTTGCAAATTATGGTGGAAAATAAGTATAGTATAAGTATAAGCAAGTATACAAGGGAAGGCCTTCCCTTGTCCCCCCTTTAGCAAATCAGATCATGACTCTATACTCCTGCTTCCTGTTTACAAACAGAAGCTCAAACAGGAAGTAGACATGACACTCTCTGTAGAAAATGGTCTACCTTAGCAGAGGTTATGCTGCAGGACTACTTTGCTCGCGCCGACTGGAATATGTTCCGCGCTAACCACCTCCGTCACCAGCTTCATCAGGAAATGCATCGCAGACATCATCCCTACAGTGAAGGTTCGCTGCTTCCCCAATCAAAAGCCCTGGATTAACACTGAGAAGCGTAACTAAAGGACCGAGCTACGGCTCACAGGGCTATCGCAGCCAACCCAGAGGCAACGACTGAGGATACAAGTAGTCCCGCTGTGACTTCCACAGAGCCATCAAGCACGCAAAATGACCACATCTGAACAAAGGTGGAATCACAATATGCGGACGCTTGATGCATGTGGCAGGGGCTTCAGTCCTTACGGACTACAAAAGAAACCCTAGCTGTGAACTGCCCAACGATGCCTCTCTACCAGACGAACTCAATGCATTTTATGTATGTTTCGACAAAAACAACAGAGCCATGCACGAGGGCGCTCGCTGTCCCTGAGGACTGGGTGATCTCGCTCTCTGAGGCCGACCAAAGTAATTTTATTCATATGGTCAACACTTTAATCTGGCCAACACGGTATGCCAGGGCGCGTTCTCAGAGCATGTGCAGACCAGCAGGCAGGCTTCATCATGGTAATTTTCAACCTCTTCTTGTCCAAGTCTGTGATCCTCACATGTCTCAAGCTGACTACCATCATTCCTGTTCCCAAGAACCAAGGCTACCTACCACAATGACTACCACCCTGTAGCACTCATCTGTAATTATGAAGTGCTTTGAAAGGCTGGTCTTGGCACACATCCCCTCCATCATCCCAGACACCCTACACCCACCCCAATTCTCAAACCGCCACAACAGATCTACAGACCAAAGTGCCCTCCAAGCTCATCACCAAATTCGGGTCCCTGGGACTGAACACCTTCCTCTGCAACTGGATCCTGGACCTTCTGATGGGCCGACCCCAGGTGGTGAGAGTAGGCAACAACTCTTCCGCCACGCTGACCCTCAACACGGGGCACCCCCAGGGGTGTGTGCTTAGCCCCCTCCTGTACTCCGTTTACCCACTACTGTGTGGCCACCAATGTTCCCTCTAAGCTGCAAGTAGCCCTGAGACTTCCACTCAGCTCTCCCAGGACTGCCACACAGAATAAATACTGTATTAGCCCAGGGAGAAAAGCACAAGATGGGAGTTTTTCCTGTTAGGTAACACTATCAACATTTCCCTTTACTGTGGCAACTGTGATCGAATCAAAGCAAGCCACTTCAAATGCAACATACCAAAACAAACTATACAAGAGATTTTGTTGTAACCCCTACTCTAAACAGACCGGTGCAGCATAACCAATCAGGGCTGCAGTAGGCCTATATTTAATTAGTATATATATATTTATTTTTTTAACCAGGCAAGTCAGTTGTGAACAAATTCTTATTTACAATGACGGCCTACAAAAAAGGCAAAAGGCCTCCTTATCAGGAATCTAGGTAAGATGCAGACATTTCAAATAGACAATAGTTTAATATTCCAACAGGGGCAGGCAATAGACAGGTCAAGGCAGGCAGGGGTCAGTAAACCAGAGGTGGGGCAATGGTACCGGAGGGCAGGCAGGCTCAGAGTAGGCAGAGGTCAATAATCCATAGGTGTGGCAAAGGTACAGGTCAGCAGGCAGGCTCAGGGTTAGGGGCAGGCAGAGTGGTCAGGCAAGCGGGCTCAGAGTCAGGACAGGCACGGGTCAAAACCAGGAGGGCGAGAAAAAGAGCGACTGGGAAAAGCAGGAGTTGAGAACAAAAATGCTGGTTGACTTGACAATCTGGCAACGGACAAACAGAGAACACAGGTATAAATACACAGAGGATAATGGGGGAATATGGGCGACACCTGGAGGGGGGTGGGGACAGTCACAAGGACAGGTGACACTCCTGAGGGGATAGGGGGCTGGGATTAAAAATAAATGTAATAAAAATATAGGACAAAACACACATCACTGTATGCAAAAAGACCATTGCCATACATGGATCTGTGTCAGACAGCCCGTACTCCTAACAGACTGGTGCAGCATAACCAATCAGAGCTGCAGTAGGCCTATATATAAACCATTGCCATATATGGATCATTTACTTTGAATGCTGATGCGCAATTCTGACTGAGTGACAACAAACTTGGTGGCACAGACAGCCCTCTGCACGCTGCTCCCAATCTGCAGTTTTATTTTCAGTTAGAACATGCAGGGAGATATTTTGCCAACATCTACTTAGGCATATTTTTAAAAAAAAATCTGATCACGAGTATCATGTCAATTTACGGATACTATTACGAATATGAGTATGGAAAAGTTGGCACAACCCTATTAGAGGGTAATGCTCTCCCCCACAGTGCATTCTTATTTTTTAAATCCTCAATCTTTAGATGTCCTCCACCAAAGCTGCGGGAAGTAGGGGTACTAGGGGTGCTGCAGCACCCCCTGCTGGTGAGATGGTAAAACTGCAATTATTTGTGTTGCAATAAAAACTGTTCTCTTTTGTAAAAATCGTTGCGTTAGGTGCCTTGCTCAAGGGCACATTGACGTATTTTTCACCTAGTCGGCTATCCGATGATTGACACCCTTGATAAAGATGAGCAATAATAAGCTGTATTGTATGCTTAAATTATTTTATACTAATACAATTGCTCAGAGAAAGAGATTTTGTTTAACAAGTCATATTTTTTTTTCTTCTCAAATAAGGTCAAAATTATTGACACCTTTAAAGATTCTTATAAATAAAGAAGTCAAAAATTGCAGATGTATTGACAATTAAATACAGAAATGTCTATATTACATAAGTATTCACACCCCTAAGTCAATACATGTTAGAATCAGAAGGTGTCTTCCTTAATTGACTCCCTATAAACGTAACATACATATACCAGGAGCTGTGCCAGGCCCACCACATTTGTTGACTCATCCGGCTGTAACACATATAATTCACTGGCTTGTATTCAAAGCAGTAATTGTTTCAAAACATCTCCTGCCATGTCACTGATGCATCGCGAAACAGTGTTATTTGATGGAGGCATTGTCTGTATAGTTTTTTTTTAAGCTCCAATATCGACGCCGTTAGAGTATGCTTTTGCGGCACAGTCGATAGTGCGCTGGACTTCAGGCTAAAAAGTCGAGGGTTCGAGACCTGCACCCTGCATGTTTCATTACAGTATTTTTACACATATGACACACTGTGGCTGACGAAAGGCATTACTCCCAATATAAGTGAATCCCAAATCAATGTAGTTCTCATCATATTTGCGCCTCTTCGATGGTCCAACGTCTGTCTGTTGTTTGGCACACCCCCGACGGCATTACGCGTTCCCAAATGTGGGAATTCCTGCTCTGTCATTCAATGCAGTATCCTCCAAATCTGCATGCCTGGGTATTATTGCCATCTCTTTTTCCAACTCATCCATAGTCATGTCGCCGAAAATATCAAAATAAATGTTCCCCTCGTCCATCTTAGTTTTCGCAACAAAGTATTGATTTATCCAATAAACTGAAAAAGGTGTATGTTGCTATAATAACCCGTTTGATTTTTCTGTCAGTGTCGTTCGGATACATTCACTCTATATAAGACGCCGGAGATCGTCCTATTGAAAAGGTCGGAGAGACAGACAGCAAGGTTCATACAAATCTCCTCTGTTGAAAACCAAACGTTAGTCTAAAAGAAATGGGAGATAATGTCTAGAAGCTTTATATAGTGGAGATCAAGTTTACATTTCCTGGCGGGGTTGATGAGACAGTGGATTGCGCAGTGAGATGGAACAGAGTAAATAGGCATTTCAACGTCATATTTAGCTGGTGGTGATTCGTGAAGTAGACCCGGCTGGAATGCGGTTTTAACCAAACAGCATTCAGGATTAGACCCACCTGTTGTATAAAGTAATACTATATTCACTCAATATTCACTCATTTTACATCAACATGATGTGGAAACACTGGACAGTTACTTTACAATTTAATGTCTGTATGAAATATAATCTTATATTCTTAAAATAAGTATTTTCGATGAATTACCAGCCTTGAGAATTTCAATCGTGCTGATAGGTCGATATTTTGAGGGGCGGGAGTTGATCATTTATATGCAGCTGTCTGATATCAAACTCGTTTGACACGGTAACAACATGAGATCTAAGATACAGCTGCGAGTTCAATTCTGGCCATTGTTTGCAAGTGGCCCCCCAAAAATTCTCATGATATTTCTAATTTATCGGTCATATATTACAGGTCATGAGAGCATACAGGTAGCAATAGATCCCTTCTGCCGTGTGCAAACATTGGCACGATAAGTGGATGCCCGCACCTGCAGGTGGCAGTAGATACATTCAGTGAGCAGAGAACAAACCCCTCTTCACATTATTTAAGATTTAGAATTGAAATTATCAGTAAAAGCAACACAAATTGAAAATGAATGTACTCTTGTTTGTATATTTCTGTTTTTATTATTATTTATTTATTTGTTGTGTTCATAATAAAACATTTAAAAAATCTAGCTACATTCAGTGAAGAAGTTGTCTCTTAGCAACCGCTTGGGAGTTGACGAAAAACAGCTGATGTTATGTTATGAAGAATACGTTCGATTTCGATGTACACATTTGCAGCTAAAAGCTGATTAACTTTTTACATTGCCTACGATGAATAAAAACATGGCATAACTGAAATCCCTTGCGCCAAAAGGAACTGTACTCACTAGGACAGTGATATTGTTGACACGGCATCAGTGGAGTCCAACACCAAACACAGAGGACCTGTCAGAGCCACTCACGGCTCTCGATGTCGCCAAATCTAAGGGACCTCTCACCACATGAAGTACAGGAGCAGAGTGAAGAGGCTTTTCCAGAGGATTGAAACAGAAACTGACGTGTGAAACCATTGAGTTTACCTCCAAGTCCAAATGCCAGGCCTGGCACACACACAGAATCGGACGAATAACAAGCATCGCCTTCCTTCCCTTGCTTGCGTGTACGAGGCAGGCGAAAACACAGATAAAATCAACTCGGTAAAAAAGGACAACGCGTTACCATGACAGTGAGTTGCATCATGTCCCAGCTGCACTTTGTGGAAAAGACATGGAGGACACAGCCAGAAAAAATATATATAAAGACATGGAGGCCACAGCCAGAAAAATATATAAAGACATGGAGGACACAGCCAGAAAATATATATAAAGACATGAAGGACACAGCCAGAAAATATATATAAAGACATGGAGGACACAGCCAGAAATATATATATAAAGACATGGAGGACACAGCCAGAAAAAATATATATAAAGACATGGAGGACACAGCCAGAAAAAATATATAAAGACATGGAGGACACAGCCAGAAAAAATATATAAAGACATGGAGGACACAGCCAGAAAAATATATAAAGACATGGAGGACACAGCCAGAAAAAATATATATAAAGACATGGAGGACACAGCCAGAAAAATATATATAAAGACATGGAGGACACAGCCAGAAAAATATATATAAAGACATGGAGGACACAGCCAGAAAAATATATATAAAGACATGGAGGACACAGCCAGAAAAATATATATAAAGACATGGAGGACACAGCCAGAAAAAATATATAAAGACATGGAGGACACAGCCAGAAAAATATATATAAAGACATGGAGGACACAGCCAGGAAAAAATTAGAAAAAGACATTACAATTTCAGTGTGAAGCTCTCTGGTCAATCTGATTCCCCAGATGGAATGGGAAACTGTTCCTATTGTGAATAGAGGAACCCATGAAGTTAAGTACCCATACAAACACTGTGCTGGCCTGACAGGGTGCAGTGATGTCACACAGTTCTGTTTGGATGAATCACTGCACCTAAAGAAGAATCGTCGATATTACCAAGTTCAACTTCACATGTTCGTATGCAATGTCTCACGCTGTGACTTTGTGGTTTCGGACGAGTGCAGAGGTCATTGTGCGTCGCATAATCAGAGATTAAGAAATGCTGCAAAAAAGCCCTATCTAAGTCTGAAAGGTTCTTTCTTGTAAGTGTTTTTGCCGGAACTGTTGAATTAAAGCCACGAGCCTCTCCTAAAAACACTTTAAAAAAAAATCTCACTGTGATATGCCAGAATCTGTACAATCTCAAGCAAATAAAAACACAACATGTAGTGAAATTAATTACAATTTTTACATTAGTAAAGATGTTGCAATATCACATCACACACATAGCACACAAACATCTTATATGATCACATTGTAACCGTTTTCTGTTCTTATCTTCTAGCAATTTACATTTACATTACATTTACACTCTTGGTTAGATTTTACATGACACACTATCACCACCATATAATCTAATAGGACTGTAAAATCCTAAAATAATTCTGTCTACAGATGACTCTTCAACATGTATTCTGACATGAGACAGTTGCGTTGATGTATCCACCTTTTGGTGACTAATGGATTCAAAACTGTCTATGTTAAATTCCTCTTTAAAAAAAAAGATTACATTTTTAAAAATAAATTAATAATAAAATGTGCTAAATTCTGGTATAGCGTTCAGAGCTCCCAACCCCGGATCACATAACCCCTTGCGACGGAGTTCGAGCCCCGTCTCAACTTCTCTGAGCCTCTCCCTGTCTGTCTCCTTATCTGCCAGATCACTGTCCTTTCAATAAACATGGACAACGTTACAAAAGGACATGAGGAACACTTTAAAATCAGCAAATAACTCATCCCTCTAACCAGTGCTCAAAATCCCCATTTGATCCAGACGATATGACTTGATCTATTCTGTCACCGCACGGCACAACAGCACAATTCTATTAAACTTTTGGAGTTTTACACCTGTCTTGTTTTACACCTGTTTTGATCACTGAGATCAAACGCACTTCACCTGATTTCAAAATGGGCCAGTCTCTTCTTTTGCGCACATTAGCTTGTCTGATATGCGTGACATGGCAGAAAAACCATCCAATCCACTGACTCATACTGGAGAGAATTCAGGAAGGGTGAGTGGTGACTCAATTGTCTCTTGTATTTGACCTGTGCTCTATGGTCTATGTTGTATGGCATTATCACATGGCCTTTGCCCCCACAAAGCTAATAGAGCCTTCTACAGAATACCACATGCCGTCTTGACAGTACTCGCTGGAACGTCTAGTATGTTTCTGTGGCTAAGAAGAAGACCACACTGAGAGACAGAAGTCGTGCTCTCCGGGGTGGTCAATTCAGGACGTGTTGAAATGTAAACACTTTTTAACACATTTTTTAACATTTGAGAAAATGATCCTTAAATACCAGTACATTATTTTTCAATTCATAAATCAGATTTTAGTTCATTCCTTCACTGACTATTTGAATCAAACATATCTCAATTATGGCCTTTAAAACAGGCTATTCTGAACATTCCTTTGGCCCTTCTCCAGTCTGTCATATTAAACGGATCCTTCAGAACACACACACATACACCTCTCTCATACACACACCTCTCTCATGCACACACACACACACACTCACACACACACACACACACACAAAGAGGAGGTAGAAACATCTCCAGTCAGATTTTGTCCAGTCAGAAGTATCGGTGGCAGTGTGTGCTTGGGGATGGGGTGAGCAATCCAGCACTCAATGGAGTTTTCCTGAGAGGGCTCCAATGCTGGGTCAGCCAAAAAAGAACAACCAGCAGCCACACACAAAGAGCCCCAATCCACCAACCTGAGCCAGTCCCAGTCACAATCACAGCACAAACACCACAGGAGAACAATAAGCCCCTCTGCTTTCCAGAAGCTCAGGCCACAATAAAGAGCCATGCGCCCAGGGACTACGGCTGTTTGACACGATCAGGCCACCGAACAGATTCTAAGCCTCTCAACGATGTCCATGCAGGGTGACTAGCCTTCTGACACCCACACACCTTGTTCTCTCCCATCTCATACCCGCATTGTCCTAGAACAAGAGGCAATGCCTCTGCCGAGACGTCGATCCTCCTTCCTGAACCAACCTGCCGCCAAGGAGCGCCCAGGTAGTGCCAACACCAGGGTTGGCACCGCAGGCATCACCAATGCCCCCCGGGGAGTCTTTGTGGGGACGGCCCCCGCGGGCATCGCCTCCAGCATGGGCACGCGCGTGTCACGACGAGCCCTGGGCATCAGCAGTGTGTTCCTGCAGGGGCTGAGGTGCACGGCCGTGCCTGTGATGCCCCACGGGGTCGGGACCAGTGGCAGGCAGTACCCTGGGGGCGCCGAGAGCCTCAACAGCTGCCTGATGGAGTACAGGGACAAGGTGCACGCCCTGGAGCAGCTCAACCAGCAGCTGGAGGAGCAGATCAAGCACTGCCTGGATCGTAAGGTGTCCAGCGCTGGAGCCTGGGGTCCCCTCAGACAAGACTGGGAGGATGTTTACAGACATGTAAGTAAGGAAGTAAGAGAGAAAGAAAGAAAGAGAGGGAGAGCGAGGAGGGATTTTAAAATGAAGAGAGGGTACAGACTGATAAGTGGGGAGTGAGAGAGAAGTGGAAGAGAGAGAGGGAGGAGAGGAGTAGAGAAGGAAGGACCTCTGAAGACAGGTAAGAAAGGAAGGATGAGAATGAGAGGATGATGGGAAGAGAGGGTACAGTCAGGTAGGAGAGCAAGGGAGGAGAGTGTACAGAAGGTAGGAGGGGACAGACAGGTTTGAGGGGAGAGAGGAGGGGAAGAGAGGGTACAGACAGGTTTGAGGGGAGAGAGGAGGGGAAGAGAGGGTACAGACAGGTAGGAGGGGAGAGAGGAAGCGAAGAGAGGGTACAGACAGGTAGGAGGGGAGAGAGGAGGGGAAGAGAGGGTACAGACAGGTAGGAGGGGAGAGAGGAGGGGAAGAGAGGGTACAGACAGGTTTGAGGGGAGAGAGGAGGGGAAGAGAGGGTACAGACAGGTAGGAGGGGAGAGAGGAGGGGAAGAGAGGGTACAGACAGGTAGGAGGGGAGAGAGGAGGGGAAGAGAGGGTACAGACAGGTAGGAGAGCAGGGGATGAGAGGGTACAGAAGGTAGGAGGGGAAGAGAAGGAACAGACAGGTAGGAGGGGAGAGAGGAGGGGAAGAGAGGGAACAGACAGGTAGGAGGGGAGAGAGGAGGGGAAGAGAGGTTACAGACAGGTAGGAGGGGAAGAGAGGGTACAGACAGGTAGCAAGGGAAGAGAGGGAACAGACAGGTAGGAGGGGAAGAGAGGAGGGGAAGAGAGGGTACAGACAGGTAGCAGGGGAAGAGAGGGTACAGACAGGTAGGAGGGGAAGAGAGGAGGGGAAGAGAGGGTACAGACAGGTAGGAGGGGAAGAGAGGGAACAGACAGGTAGGAGGGGAAGAGAGGGAACAGACAGGTAGCAGGGGAAGAGAGGGAAGACAGGTTGGAGGGGAGAGAGGAGGGGAAGAGAGGGAACAGACAGGTAGGAGGGGAAGAGAGGGAACAGACAGGTAGGAGGGGAGAGAGGAGGGGAAGAGAGGGTACAGACAGGTAGGAGGGGAAGAGAGGGAACAGACAGGTAGGAGGGGAAGAGAGGGAACAGACAGGTAGCAGGGGAAGAGAGGGAACAGACAGGTAGGAGGGGAAGAGAGGGAACAGACAGGTAGGAGGGGAAGAGAGGGAACAGACAGGTAGGAGGGGAAGAGAGGGAACAGACAGGTAGGAGGGGAAGAGAGGGAACAGAGAGGTAGGAGGGGAGAGAGGAGGGGAAGAGAGGGTACAAACAGGTACGAGGGGAAGATAGGTGTAAAGAAGGACATGAAGACATCTACAGTCAGGTAAAGAAGAGAGGGAGTTGTTGGAATGGTTCACAAGGTTGATAAATTAAATCTGTTTATTTGTAACACATGCAGAAAACAACAGTTGTAGACTGTTGAAAAACACATGAGAAATAAAACACACAAGAATTTGAGCTATATACAAGTCCAGTATCTGTACCATATCCTAGAATTAAGTTAAGATGCTCCTGCTGAGTCTTCAGTGATGCAACATTCTACTGTTCTATACCTTCTACCTGATGACAGCGATGCAACATTCTACTATTCTATACCTTCTACCTGATGACAGAGATGCAACATTCTACTGTTCTATACCTTCTACCTGATGACAGCGATGCAACATTCTACTGTTCTATACCTGCCACCTAATGACAGCGATGCAACATTCTACTGTACTATACCTTCTACCTGATGACAGCGATGCAACATTCTACTGTTCTATACCTGCCACCTAATGACAGCGATGCAACATTCTACTGTACTATACCTTCTACCTGATGACAGCGATGCAACATTCTACTATTCTATACCTTCTACCTGATGACAGAGATGCAACATTCTACTGTTCTATACCTTCTACCTGATGACAGCGATGCAACATTCTACTGTTCTATACCTGCCACCTAATGACAGCGATGCAACGTTCTACTGTACTATACCTTCTACCTGATGACAGCGATGCAACATTCTACTGTTCTATACCGGCCACCTGATGACAGCGATGCAACATTCTACTGTTCTATACCTTCTACTTGATGACAGCGATGCAACATTCTACTGTACTATACCTTCTACCTGATGACAGGGATGCAACATTCTACTGTTCTATACCGGCCACCTGATGACAGCGATGCAACATTCTACTGTTCTATACCTTCTACTTGATGACAGCGATGCAACATTCTACTGTACTATACCTTCTACCTGATGACAGGGATGCAACATTCTACTGTTCTATACCTGCCACCTAATGACAGCGATGCAACATTCTACTGTTCTATACCTGCCACCTAATGACAGCGATGCAACATTCTACTGTTCTATACCTTCTACCTGATGACAGCGATGCAACATTCTACTGTTCTTTACCTGCCACCTGATGACAGCGATGCAACATTCTACTGTTCTATACCTGCCACCTGATGACAGCGATGCAACATTCTACTGTTCTATACCTGCCACCTAATGACAGCGATGCAACATTTTACTGTACTATACCTTCTACCTGATGACAGCGATGCAACATTCTACTGTTCTATACCTTCTACCTGATGACAGAGATGCAACATTCTACTGTTCTATACCGGCCACCTGATGACAGCGATGCAACATCCTACTGTTCTATACCTGCCACCTGATGACAGCGATGCAACATTCTAGTGTTCTATACCTGCCACCTGATGACAGCGATGCAACATTCTACTATTCTATACCTTCTACCTGATGACAGAGATGCAACATTCTACTGTTCTATACCTGCCACCTAATGACAGCGATGCAACATCCTACTGTTCTATACCTGCCACCTGATGACAGCGATGCAACATTCTACTGTACTATACCTTCTACCTGATGACAGCGATGCAACATTCTACTGTACTATACCTGCCACCTAATGACAGAGATGCAACATTCTACTGTTCTATACCTGCCACCTGATGACAGCGATGCAACATTCTACTGTTCTATACCTGCCACCTAATGACAGAGATGCAACATTCTACTGTTCTATACCTGCCACCTGATGACAGCGATGCAACATTCTACTGTTCTATACCTGCCACCTAATGACAGCGATGCAACATTCTACTGTACTATACCTTCTACCTGATGACAGCGATGCAACATTCTACTGTTCTATACCTGCCACCTAATGACAGCGATGCAACATTCTACTGTTCTATACCTGCCACCTGATGACAGAGATGCAACATTCTACTGTTCTATACCTGCCACCTAATGACAGCGATGCAACATTCTACTGTTCTATACCTTCTACCTGATGACAGCGATGCAACATTCTACTGTTCTTTACCTTCTACCTGATGACAGCGATGCAACATTCTACTGTTCTTTACCTTCTACCTGATGACAGCGATGCAACATTCTACTGTACTATACCTGCCACCTGATGACAGCGATGCAACATTCTACTGTTCTATACCTTCTACCTGATGACAGCGATGCAACATTCTACTGTACTATACCTGCCACCTAATGACAGCGATGCAACATTCTACTGTTCTATACCTGCCACCTGATGACAGCGATGCAACATTCTACTGTACTATACCTTCTACCTGATGACAGCGATGCAACATTCTACTGTACTATACCTGCCACCTAATGACAGAGATGCAACATTCTACTGTTCTATACCTTCTACCTGATGACAGCGATGCAACATTCTACTGTACTATACCTGCCACCTAATGACAGAGATGCAACATTCTACTGTTCTATACCTGCCACCTAATGACAGCGATGCAACATTCTACTGTACTATACCTGCCACCTAATGACAGAGATGCAACATTCTACTGTTCTATACCTGCCACCTGATGACAGCGATGCAACATTCTACTGTACTATACCTGCCACCTAATGACAGAGATGCAACATTCTACTGTTCTATACCTGCCACCTAATGACAGCGATGCAACATTCTACTGTTCTATACCTTCTACCTGATGACAGCGATGCAACATTCTACTGTTCTTTACCTGCCACCTGATGACAGCGATGCAACATTCTACTGTTCTATACCTGCCACCTGATGACAGCGATGCAACATTCTACTGTTCTATACCTGCCACCTAATGACAGCGATGCAACATTTTACTGTACTATACCTTCTACCTGATGACAGCGATGCAACATTCTACTGTTCTATACCTTCTACCTGATGACAGAGATGCAACATTCTACTGTTCTATACCGGCCACCTGATGACAGCGATGCAACATCCTACTGTTCTATACCTGCCACCTGATGACAGCGATGCAACATTCTAGTGTTCTATACCTGCCACCTGATGACAGCGATGCAACATTCTACTATTCTATACCTTCTACCTGATGACAGAGATGCAACATTCTACTGTTCTATACCTGCCACCTAATGACAGCGATGCAACATCCTACTGTTCTATACCTGCCACCTGATGACAGCGATGCAACATTCTACTGTACTATACCTTCTACCTGATGACAGCGATGCAACATTCTACTGTACTATACCTGCCACCTAATGACAGAGATGCAACATTCTACTGTTCTATACCTGCCACCTGATGACAGCGATGCAACATTCTACTGTTCTATACCTGCCACCTAATGACAGAGATGCAACATTCTACTGTTCTATACCTGCCACCTGATGACAGCGATGCAACATTCTACTGTTCTATACCTGCCACCTAATGACAGCGATGCAACATTCTACTGTACTATACCTTCTACCTGATGACAGCGATGCAACATTCTACTGTTCTATACCTGCCATCTAATGACAGCGATGCAACATTCTACTGTTCTATACCTGCCACCTGATGACAGAGATGCGACATTCTACTGTTCTATACCTGCCACCTAATGACAGCGATGCAACATTCTACTGTTCTATACCTTCTACCTGATGACAGCGATGCAACATTCTACTGTTCTTTACCTTCTACCTGATGACAGCGATGCAACATTCTACTGTTCTTTACCTTCTACCTGATGACAGCGATGCAACATTCTACTGTACTATACCTTCTACCTGATGACAGCGATGCAACATTCTACTGTTCTATACCTTCTACCTGATGACAGCGATGCAACATTCTACTGTACTATACCTGCCACCTAATGACAGCGATGCAACATTCTACTGTTCTATACCTGCCACCTGATGACAGCGATGCAACATTCTACTGTACTATACCTTCTACCTGATGACAGCGATGCAACATTCTACTGTACTATACCTGCCACCTAATGACAGAGATGCAACATTCTACTGTTCTATACCTTCTACCTGATGACAGCGATGCAACATTCTACTGTACTATACCTGCCACCTAATGACAGAGATGCAACATTCTACTGTTCTATACCTGCCACCTAATGACAGCGATGCAACATTCTACTGTACTATACCTGCCACCTAATGACAGAGATGCAACATTCTACTGTTCTATACCTGCCACCTGATGACAGCGATGCAACATTCTACTGTACTATACCTGCCACCTAATGACAGAGATGCAACATTCTACTGTTCTATACCTTCTACCTGATGACAGCGATGCAACATTCTACTGTTCTATACCGGCCACCTGATGACAGCGATGCAACATTCTACTGTTCTATACCTTCTACCTGATGACAGCGATGCAACATTCTACTGTTCTATACCTGCCACCTAATGACAGCGATGCAACATTCTACTGTTCTATACCTTCTACCTGATGACAGCGATGCAACATTCTACTGTTCTATACCTGCCACCTGATGACAGCGATGCAACATTCTACTGTTCTATACCTGCCACCTGATGACAGCGATGCAACATTCTACTGTTCTATACCTGCCACCTGATGACAGCGATGCAACATTCTACTGTTCTATACCTTCTACCTGATGACAGCGATGCAACATTCTACTGTACTATACCTGCCACCTGATGACAGCGATGCAACATTCTACTGTTCTATACCTGCCACCTGATGACAGCGATGCAACATTCTACTGTACTATACCTGCCACCTAATGACAGCGATGCAACATTCTACTGTACTATACCTGCCACCTAATGACAGAGATGCAACATTCTACTGTTCTATACCTTCTACCTGATGACAGCGATGCAACATTCTACTGTTCTATACCGGCCACCTAATGACAGAGATGCAACATTCTACTGTACTATACCTTCTACCTGATGACAGCGATGCAACATTCTACTGTTCTATACCTTCTACCTGATGACAGCGATGCAACATTCTACTGTACTATACCTGCCACCTAATGACAGCGATGCAACATTCTACTGTTCTATACCTGCCACCTGATGACAGCGATGCAACATTCTACTGTACTATACCTTCTACCTGATGACATCGATGCAACATTCTACTGTACTATACCTGCCACCTAATGACAGCGATGCAACATTCTACTGTTCTATACCTTCTACCTGATGACAGCGATGCAACATTCTACTGTACTATACCTGCCACCTAATGACAGAGATGCAACATTCTACTGTTCTATACCTGCCACCTAATGACAGCGATGCAACATTCTACTGTACTATACCTGCCACCTAATGACAGAGATGCAACATTCTACTGTTCTATACCTGCCACCTGATGACAGCGATGCAACATTCTACTGTACTATACCTGCCACCTAATGACAGAGATGCAACATTCTACTGTTCTATACCTTCTACCTGATGACAGTGATGCAACATTCTACTGTTCTATACCGGCCACCTGATGACAGCGATGCAACATTCTACTGTTCTATACCTTCTACCTGATGACAGCGATGCAACATTCTACTGTTCTATACCTGCCACCTAATGACAGCGATGCAACATTCTACTGTTCTATACCTTCTACCTGATGACAGCGATGCAACATTCTACTGTTCTATACCTGCCACCTGATGACAGCGATGCAACATTCTACTGTTCTATACCTGCCACCTGATGACAGCGATGCAACATTCTACTGTTCTATACCTGCCACCTGATGGCACTAGGTCAAATCAAATCAAAAAGGCTGAAGCACTGATTGAGTGGGTGGTCGGAGCTGGAGATTGTGGCGGGCTTTGCATTGGATAGCTCTTTCATTTAGAAGTGACAGTTTTGGAATGGGAGTCTAACCTCGATGCAGTGTTTCTGGCCCTGGGTTGCATAAAAAGTGTTTCCCTTAAGGGTTAATTGTCCCTTACCTTAAGGAATTGTTTAAGGGTGTTGCATAAGGCCCCGCAGACATTTCCTTCGGTGAGGACATCATTTAAGGGTTTTACGTTAGTTTGAAGGCACGTAAGGCAGAAAGAGTCTCTGGTTACCATGGAGACGACCTGATTCACTGACTGAAAGTCTCATCAAAAGAGATCACATTTATTTTGGGGAGAAAAATAGGTGTGTTAATGCTGTTCGAGGGAGGAATAAAGTATATTTGGTTTTCAGCAATTGGTGGGTAAAATCCTCACGCGAAATAAACGAGGTGATATTCGACGTTCACCTGCTTTAACCCTCCAATACACCACCGGTCTTACTGTCCTCTCATAATGGTCCTACCTAAATAAGGCATTTTGAGTCCCTTGACTTCAGATTTCACAAGGGTTATATTAAGACATTATAAAAGGTGTTTAACAAATAATAGTGCATTATACATGCATGCAGAATACCCATTGATGTTGAACTTCAGAGCATCTGTTGCGCTGTAGTGGATAGACTGACAATTTGCAAAAACTCCCCCACAGGTTAGTGAGTCCATCCTTGCCAATGCCAGGCTAATGCTGCAGACAGAGAATGTGCAGGCCAACGCTGAGGACTTCAAGGACCGGTGAACATACACTCTCCTACCATCCTCTCTCCTAGAATCCTCGCCTTCTCGCATCCTCACCTCCTCTCATCCTCACCTCCTCTCATTACCTTCTCTCTCCTCGCATGCTCTCTCCTCACCTCCTAGCATCCTCTCTCCTCACCTCCTAGCATCCTCTCTCCTCACTCCTCTCTCCTCACCTCCTACCATCCTCTCTCCTAGAATCCTCGCCTCCACACATCCTCACCTCCTCGCATCCTCACCTCCTCTCACATTACCTTCTCTCTCCTCACCTCCTAGCATCCTCTCTCCTCACCTCCTAGCATCCTCTCTCCTCACCCCCTCTCTCCTCACCTCCTAGCATCCTCTCTCCTCACCTCCTAGCATCCTCTCTCCTCACCTCCTCTCGCCTCACCTCCTTGCATCCTCTCTCTTCACCTCCTTGCATCCTCTCTTCACCTCCTTGCATCCTCTCTCTTCACCTCCTTGCATCCTCTCTCTTCACCTCCTTGCATCCTCTCTCCTCACCTCCTTGTTGCATCCTCTCTCCTCACCTCCTTGCATCCTCTCTCTTCACCTCCTTGCATCCTCTCTCCTCATCCCCTCACACCCTCTCTCCTCACCTCCTTCCCAAAATGTCAGTACCTAGGTAATCGAGAAGATCTCCTTGACTTTCGAGTTTCACTCTGTCTCCGTTTCCTTCTGTCGTCCTGTAGGTATGAGAATGAACAGCCGTTCAGGAAGGCAATGGAGGAAGAGATCAGCTCTCTGTACAAGGTGATTGACGACGCCAACCTGACCAAGTCGGACCTGGAGAGCCAGATGGACAGCATGAGGGCTGAGCTTCGGGACTTGGCCTGTAACCACGAGGAGGTGGGTCCAGCATGAAGGAATAAAGCTCATAAACCAGTCAGAATACCAAGCTAACAGGATTTTTCTCACTTAGAATACACAAGACAATTTTGGGATATTCATTTAGTTTACTTACCCAGCATAGGAATATATACGCCACATATGAAACCCTAACTGCTAACATTTTCATAGGATTCCTTTCTTGTGGGGTTTCAAGTGTTATGACAAATGTTCCACTGACAATCATTTGCCTCCACAGAGTGAGAGACTACACCTCATCGAGCTAATTCTTGTCTAAAATCAAGATCATTAGTTGATGATGTGAATCCGGTGTGTTAGTGTTGTGTTCTGCTGCCCCCTACAGGACGTGAGGGTGCTCTACAAGCAGATGGCAGGTGGCGAGATGGACGAGCTGGACGCTCCCATTGAGACCAATCTGGACCAGATACTGGCCTACATTCGCTCCCACTGGGAAAGAGTCATCGAGAAGAACCGTGCCGAGACCGACGCCTATCTGGAATGCAAGGTAAATTCATAATGTTGTGCCCCATCTGTACAAGCTATAACACCTGAATAAACAAGGGGGAAAACAACCATTTACTTTTAAACAGATGTGTACTTGACATTTATTTACATTTGTCTGTCAGTTGTTTATCTATTCTGAAGTCAGCTTGAGCTTTGTTGTGTTTACTAATAGGGCCAGTCAAAGCACAGGAAACACACCTGCTCTTTGATGTAGCTTGACGGCTGTACATTTGTATGCGCATGTGTGTGTGTGTGTGTGTGTGTGTGTGTGTATATGTGTGCGTGTATATGTGTGTGAGTTCAGCAGGCGGAGAGTGTGGGCAGTAAACTGAGCCGTGAGGAGGAGGAGCTGGAGAGTCTGAAGACAGAGTGTAACGATGCTGGCTGTAAGATCCAGAGTCTGCAGGCCCAAACTGAGTCTATCAGAGCACTGGTACGTACGTATAGTGATGCTGGCTGTAAGATCCAGGAGGGGGTGGGGGTTGTTGGAGGTGTCAACTGCTTCAAAGCCGGCACACCTTCCAACACACCCGTTCTCAAAGACTGATATGTTGTGGACATTTTCATCTCAATAAATATTTTTTGCTGTTGTTGTGCGATATGAAGCATGTTTTTTCGTGGGTATTTACAGTTGAATTCTGGCCTGATCCTTCGTGTTGTTCTTATTGCTTCAACAGAAGCGAGGTCTGGAGAACTCCCTGAACGACGCCAGGCATTGGCACGACATCGAGCTGCAGAACCTGGGATCCGTCATCGGCAAGCTGGAGTCGGAGCTGGGTGACGTCCACGGCGACGTCGAACAACAGCGTCACGACTATGAGACGTTGCTGGGAAACAAAATGCGTCTGGAGCTGGAAATCGGCACCTACCACGGCATCTTGGACGGGGAGGAGAGCCGCTACCACCCCTCCATGTGAGTAGGGTTAGGGTAGCTAACTTCAAAGAAGAAGATTAATAGCCCAGCAGGCAAAATTTGACACATGACGTCGTAATGACATCATTTTAGGCCGTCATTGTAAAATAAGAATTTGTTCTTAACTGACTTTCCTAGTTAAATAAAAGGTTACTTAAAAATTAAAATTCATTTTCTGGTCGTAAACTGGTTTTGTGTTTGTGCTATGATGGCAAGATGAACTGCACGTAATGTATTCCAATGGGTGAAATAGCAAGACCTCTTTTGACACAGTGTTCCTCTCAACAGGTGCGCAGGTGCATCAGAGCCGAGGGGAAACAAACTCCCCTTCCTCCCCATTCAGAGCCCTATGGCAGCCCAGCCCTCCAAGGTAAAGTATACAGCCCGGTTCAAAACACAAGGAGGAGCAAGACACCTCTTTATGATCTCAAAATGGCTCTATTGTGATGGCAAGTTCAATTGAACAATATCTTTAAAAACTCAAGAATTGTTTCGGAATGTAAAGCATTCATCGGGGGGGGGGGGCAGCTTGCTGAGAATATTGACAGAGGCATTTCATCTCTTGCTTAAGCATAAATCCACACACAGATCACAATGATCTTGAATTTCGCTAATATTTCACACACCTGTGAAATCTGACTGGCTTGTGAGAGGTGTGTGAAGTTGTTCTGTGCTTCTGGAAACGTCTTCCTTGTGCTACACTTTTAGAAACAAAAAGGGTTCCAAAAGGTTCCTTCGGCTGTCCCCATAGGAGAACCCTTTATGGTTCCAAGTAGAAGCCTTTATGGTTCCAAGTAGAAGCCTTTTTGGTTCCAAGTAGAAGCCTTTTGGTTCCAAGTAGAAGCCTTTTTGGTTCCAAGTAGAAGCCTTTTTGGTTCCAAGTAGAAGCCTTTTTGGTTCCAAGTAGAACTCTTTTGGGTTCCATGTAGAACCCTCTGGGCTCTATTTTAACTAACCTAACACAATGGTAAATCTAAGTGCAGGCGGTAGTGCTATTGGTTCAGGGGTGTGTCAGAAATATTTTTTTGCTATTTTCAATGTCACAATTATCAGAGAGCTTGCTGGCGTTGACGTGAAAGGGCTGGGCTTTGATGAATAAATAAGTTGTAGGTGTGTTGAGGCTTGCCCCCTCACTGGCCAATCAGAACGTGCTCCATATACGGTTGCTTCAAGTTGTGTAGTTATGATCAATACGATGTATTGCCTTGGAATCAACTCCAATTCCAATGTTAGTTCGTTATAGTTTGTTAAATGGCTTACAGAAATGAAATAACAAAATGTAGACCTATGCCATCTTTGCTAAATAGGTTAACTTAAACCCATTTGCAGTCCACATTGTTCTAAGTAATTGTGTGGCTTTAATAGCATTCACACTGATATAGGGGCTAGACCTACTGTAAATTGCATTATGGCTGAGCATGGACATGACAAATATTGTCAATAAGCACAATTAAATTCATTATTGATAAGGCCTAACAAGAGAACTACCAACAACTTGTTTTAAATAGGTCATGTCACATTCACAGGCACCGTCACTTCTCATATTAAAACGACGCAGACCAGGGAGATTTACGCACATCCAAAATGTGTCCTGCAAGGCTAAAATAATGTGGGCCTACCTACAATACATACAGTGCCTTCAGGAAAATATTCAGACCCCTTGACTTTTTCCACATTTTGTTCCCTTACGGCTTTATTCTAAAATGGATTAAATAAAATAAAAATCCTCAGCTATCTACACACAATACCCCATAATGACAAAGTGAAACAGTTTTTTTTGTGTGTGACATTTATGCAAATTAATAAATTAATAAAAAACAGATACCTTATTTACATAAATATTCAGACCCTTTGCTATGAGACTCGAAATTAAGCTCAGGTGCATCCTGTTTCCATTGATCATCCTTGAGTCCACCTGTGGTAAATTAAAATGATTGGACATGATTTGGAAAGGCACACACCTGTCTATATAAGGACCCACAGTTGACAGTGCATGTTGAAGGTCTCCGAGAACACTGTGGCCATCATTATTAAATGGAAGAAGTTTAGAACCACCAAGACTCTTCCTAGAGCTGGCCGCCTGGCCAAACTAAGCAATCGGGAGAGAAGGGCCTTGGTCAGGGAAGTGACCAAGAACCTGATGGTCACTCTGACAGAACCTCCCAGAAGGACAACCATCTCTGCAGCACTCCACCAATCAGGCTTTTATGGTAGAGTGGCCAGACGGAAGCCACTCCTCAGTAAAAGTCACATGACAGCCCGCATGGAGAAACAAGATTCTCTGGTCTGATGAAACCAAGATTGAACTCTTTGGCCTGAATGCCAAGTGTCATGTCTGGAGGAAACTTGGCACCATCCCTATGGTGAAGTATGGTGGAGGCAGCATCATACTGTGGGGATGTTTTTCAGTGGCAGGGACTGGGAGACTAGTCAGGATCAAGGGCAAAGGTGAACAGAGCAAAGTACAGAGAGATCCTTGATGAGAACTTACTCCAGAGCGCACAGGACCTCAGACAGGGGCACAAGTTCACCTTCCAACAGGAGAACGACCCTAAGCACACAGCCAAGACAACGCAGGAGCGGCTTCGGGACAAGTCTCTGAATGTTCTTGAGTGGCCCAGCCAAAGCCTGGATTTGAACCCAATCTAACATCTCTGGAGAGACCTGAAAACAGCTGTGCAGCGACGCTCCCCATCCAACCTGACAGGGCTTGAGAGGATCTGCAGAGAAGAATGGGAGAAACTCCCCAAATACAGGTGTGCCAAGATTGTAGCGTCATACCCAGGAAGGCTCAAGGCTGTAATCTCTGCCAAAGGTGCTTCAACAAAGTACTGAGTAAAAGGTCTTAAACTGAAATATCACATTTGCATAAGTATTTTCTAAAAACCTGTTTTTTTGCTGCATCGAGACACATTGAGACACATTGCCAATACAATACGATTGAATTACCTGGTAATTTGAATGTGAAATAATTAGCTGACAAGTGGAAGCTATGTGCTGGCAATTTATTAGCTAAACTATCTTGCAAAGTTGTTAGCTTTGTAGTTAGCTAAGACATTGTTGTTAGGTTGTTTGTAATTATGGAGAACCAGGAATGATTAAAAATAAAATAAATGAAAATGTATACATATCAATGTATATAATTCCTCTTCATAATTTTTGGAATTTGTTATCATCTTTATAATGATCACAAATGCATATCAATGCATTCATTGTCAATTACATTTCTCATTTAATCATGGGTTTATGTGTATGCATTTATTTAGTATTTTCCAAATTTTGTATTTATTTAGATATTTTAATAAGTTTCCAGATGTATTTTGTTTCCACTCCTGATTTTCCAGACCAGTAGTTTGCTGGTTCATATATATATATATATATTATGCATTTTTCAAGTCCTTCATACTATTTTGGTAAAATTAACTACATATTAATATTGTTTGTCTTTTCAGGCTCCAACACATCTAGTCCCTAGTGGAAGGACATTTGGGGAATAAATCTCTCACACCGTTGTTCTCCAAGATATCTGTGCAAAGTTTCCTTTTGAAACCATGTTTTTACTACAGAGTTGAATAAAATCGAAACCTCTGCAAGAATGCATTTGGACCTCTTTTTTTCCCCAACTATTCAAATAGATTGGGGTTAGAATGGGAAAGTATTCACACAGAAAGTATTCAAACCCTTTGACTTTTTCCACATTTTGTTGTGTTGCACAGCCTGAATTTACAATTAATTAAATGTAGATTTTTTTGGGGGGTCCTGGCCTACACACAATACCCAATAATGTCAAAGTGGAATTGTGTTTTTCGAAATGTTTACAAGTTAATTAAAAATGAAAAGCTGAAATGTTTAGAGTCAATAAGCATTCAACCCCCTTGTTATAGCAAGCCTAAATAAGTTCAGGAGTAAAAATTTGGTTAACAAGTCACATAATAAGTTGCGTGGACTCACTCTGTGTGCAATAAGTGTTTAACATGATTTTTTGAATGAATACCTCATCTCTGTAACCCACACATACAATTATCTGTAAGATCCCTCAGTCGAGCAGTGAATTTCAAACACAGATTCAATCACAAAGACCAGGGAGGTTTTCCAATGCCTTGCAAAGAAGGGCACCTATTGATAGACAGTCAACATTGAATTTTCCTTTGAGCATGGTGAAGTTATTAATTACACTTTGGTCACTACAAAGATACAGGCGTCCTTTCGAACTCAACTTCCGGATAGGAAGGAAATCGCTCAGGGATTTCACCATGAGGCCAATGGTGACTTTAAAACAGTTACATAGTTTATTAATGACTGTGATAGGGGGAAACTGAGGATGGATCAACAACATTATAGTAACTACACAATACAAACTCAACTGACAGTGAAAAGGAGGAAGTCCGTGCAGAATAAAAATATTCCAAAACATGTATCCTGTTTGCAACAAGGCACTAAAGTAATAAAAAAATATTAAAAAAAATGGGGCCAAATCCAATACAACACCTTACTGACTACCAGTCTCCATATTTTGAAACCAACGCTGAAAAACATCCCTACCGCATGATGCTGCCACCATGCTTCACCGTAGGGATGGTATTGGCCAGGTTTCCTCCAGATGTGTCGCTTGGCATTCAGCCCAAAGAGGTTTCATCAGACCAGAGAATCTTGTTTCTTTCGGTGCCTTTTGGCAAACTCCAAGCGTGCTGTCATGTGCCTTTTACTGAGGAGTGGCTTCTGTCTGGCCACTCTACCATAAAGGCCTGATTGGTGGAGTGCTGCAGAGATGGTTGTCCTTCTGGAAGGTTCTCCCATCTCCACAGAGGAACTCTGGAGCTCTGTCAGAGTAACCATCGAGTTCTTGGTCACCTCCCTGACCAAGGCCCTTCTCCCCCGATTGCATGATTTAGCCGGGGGACAGCTCTAGGAAGAGTCTTGGTGGTTCCACATTTTTTCCATTTAAGAATGACAGAGGCAAACTGTGTTCTTGGGGACCTTCAATGCTGCAGAAATGTTTTGGTACCCTTCCCCAGATCTGTGCCTAGACACAATCCTGTCTCAGCGCGTTACAGACAATTCCTTCAACCTCATGGTTTTTGCTCTGACATGCACTGTAAACTGTGGGACCTTATATAGACAGGTGTGTGCCTTTTCAAATCATGTCCAATCAATTGAATTTACCACAGGTGGACTCCAATCAAGTTGTAGAAACATCTCAAGGATGATCAATGGAAACAGGATGCACCTGAGCTCAATTTAGAGTCTCATAGCAAAGAGTCTGAATACTTATGTAAATAAGGTATCCATTTTAAATTTTTAATACATTTTCTAAAAACCTGTTTTTGCTTTGTCATTACGGGGTATTGTGTATAGATTGAGGAAATGTTTTTATTTACTCCATTTCAGAATAAGGCTGTAACGTAATAAAATGTGAAAAACATGAAGGGATCTGAATACTTTCCGAATGCAAGGTACACTACACGGTACATTACCAAAAGTATGTGCTCATCAAACATCTCATTCCAAAATCATGGGCATTAATATGGATTTGGCTGGCAGGGATGTTCCTGTCCCATCGCGCACTTGTGACTCCTGTGGCGTGCCTGGCGCAATGCACGCTGACACGGTCACCAGTGTTGCTGGCTTCCGGGTTTAGCGGTCATTGTGTCAAGAAGCAGTGCAGCTTGGCTGGGATGTGTTTTGGAGTATGCACGGCTCTCGACCTTCGCCTCTCCCGAGTCCATACGGGAGTAACTACCAATTGGATACCACAAAATTGTTTAAAAATATAATATAATAAACAAATAAGATGTCCCGTCACTGGAACTAAAGGGCCCGAACCATGAAAAACAGCCCCAGACCATTATTCCTCCTCCACCAAACTTTACAGTTGGCACTATACATTGGGGCAGGTAGCGTTCTTCTGGCATCTGCCAAACACAGATTTGTCCGTTAGACTGCCAGATGGTGATGCATGATTCATCACTCCAGAGAACGCGTTTCCACTGCTTCAGAGTCCAATGGTGGCGAGCTTTACACCACTCCAACTGACGCTTGGCATTGCACATGGTGATCTTAGGCTTGTGTGTGTGGCTGCTCAGCTCCTGCTCGGAAACCCATTTCATGAAGCTCCCGACGAACAGTTATTGTGCTGATGTTGCTTCCAGAGGCAGTTTGGAACTCAGTAGTGAGTGTTGCGACCGAGGACAGACAATTTTTACACGCTCCCCCCTCAGCACTCTGCGTTCCTGTTCTGTGAGCTTGTGTGACCTACCACTTCACAGCTGAGCCGTTTTTGTTGCTTTTAGATGTTTCCACTTCACAACAACAGCACTTACAGTTGACCAGAACAGCTCTAGCAGGGCAGAAATTGGACAAACTGACTTGTTGGAAAGGTGGCATCATATGACGGTGCCATATTGAAAGTCTCTGAGCCCTTCGGTAAGTCCATTCTACTGTCAATGTTTGTCTATGGAGATTGCAAGGCTCTGTGCTCAATTTCATGCACCTGTCAGCAACAGTTGTGACTGAAATAGCTGAATACACTAATTTGAAGGGATGTCCACATACCTTTGTATAAATAGTGTATTAGTGTTTCCTTTTCCTTTTTTAATTATTTTTTATATATATTTTTTTCAAATGTTAGACTTTTTCTTCCCCTCTAACATTAAAGAGTATTTTGCTGGCTGTTTGTGTACATCATTGACTACAATTTTGAGTAAGGTGTGGTTCGGTCCTATGAATTTCTCCACTCAGATGGTTTTGGAGTTGTAATGAATGCTGTGCCATGGTTTCAAATAATAATAATTGTGTCTCACGCAGGCTATATGACTCAGTTAGCCTGGGTAAACCACTGAACGCTGGTGTAAAACAATGGTGAGCACTGCATTCAGTCTGGTTTAACCAGGCTATGACTTAGCAGGTGCAGAGATCTAAATTGAAGTCATTGATAATGACCGGCCCAAATTTTCGGTCTTGCCCTTGTGAGTCAAAAAGAGGACGGAGGGGAAAGGACATTTCAATTGCACGCTCCCACAAATCAAATCAAATGTATTTATATAGCCCTTCTTACATCAGCTGATATCTCAAAGTGCTGTACAGAAACCCAGCCTAACACCCCAAACAAGGGTTAAGACCACATTCATCCATATACATGACACTGCACAATTCATATGAAACAGAGACTTTCATTCATCTTAGAAAACACATAGAGATGTTCAACAACACAGTGTGTCCTCAATATAAATTCTGTAATTGTGAAAACAAAGTGGGTGTCAGTGATGACATTCATATTGATGATAGCTCCTTGGAGGAAAGTTGCTCGAGTTTAGTATTTTGTTCTTTCTTCATTTACTGGGGATTCTGGGTTGTTTATTTCTCCTCTGTAAGGAGGAAACCAGATCCTGCAGGGTGTGTCTATGACAATTGAGTACTTTTTCCACCACTGTGCGACCTTATGGTTCACCTCGCTGGCGTGGTGATCGTGTTGTAGTGGGGTCACATATGACAGAGTAGCAGCCAGAAGAGCAATGTGATGAGGGTTTCTGGGAGGAGTCATCGGTCCCCCTTCTCCTGCACAACTGGCTCCTGCTGATGTTCCGCATTTATCTCACTCTGCGGAGGACAATGGATCAACTGTTACTTAACAAAGTGTAAATCAGAAGGTCACCCAAATCTTCCATTGCCATTAATGCATAATTAATGTGAATGTAAAGACTAACACGCACACAGATCTGAAGATAAGCTTGGGTCTATAAGGACAATGAGAAAATCACCAAATGTAATTATGACCTGGGATGTTTCCTTTGTTATGAAAGAAAGTTGGAGGGGACATGCATTCAGAGGAACTTTGTGCTTGTAACCCTTCAATGATTGACTGTGGGGGAATCTCTATAGCTAGAGTGCCGACACTTCAATCAAAGGTCTAACATCACAGGGTAATACGGTACATCCCTATTCCAAAGCAACATTTTAGGAAATGCTGCAACGAATGTCCCACATTCTACAAAAGTTCCCTGTGATCCAAGAGTCAAAGGACTGCTCACCAATGATTGTCTACTCCTCAAAAGCAATCACAAAAACAATAACACGCCACAAAAAAAAAACTATCAAGATAGTGAATAAGTACTCATATAACAAGTTTACCAGAAAAGATCGAATCGGATTATTTCACTGCTTGTTTCTATGGGCGCCGATTGTGTCGTAATCATTGCAACGATGAAAATGACCATAGCGGCTGCATTTTCTCTCTTCTAACAAAGTGGCGGCGGAGTCTGCAGTATTCAAGACAGACGTGAAACTATACCGAACAAAAATATAAACGCAACCTGCAACTATTTCAAAGATTTCACTGTGTTACAGTTAAGGAAATCAGTCAATTGAAATAAATAAATTAGGCCCTAATTTATTGATTTCACAAGACTGGGAATACTGATATGCATCGGTTGGTCAAAGTAACGTTAATAAAAAATAAAAAAAAGTAAGGGCGTGCATCAGAAAATCAATCAGTATCTGGTGTGACAAACCATTTGCCTCACGTCTCCTTCGCATAGAGTTGATCAGGCTGTTGATTGTGGCCTGGGGAATGTTGTCCCACTCCTCTTCAAGCTATGCAAAGTTTCTGGATATTGGCCGGAACTGGAACACGCTGTCGTACACATCGATCCAGAGCATCTCAAATATGCTCAAAGAGTGACATGTCTGGTGAGTATGCAGGTCATGGAAGAACGGGGACATTTTCAGCTTCCAGGAATTGTGTACAGATCCTTGCATTATGCTGAAACATGAGGTTATGGTGGCGGATGAATGGCGCGACAATGGGCCTCAGGCTCTTGTTACGGTATTTCTGTGCATTCAAACTGGCGTCGGTAAAATGCAATTGGAGGCGGATTATTGGAGAGAAATTAACAATCAATTTTATGGCAACAGCTCTGGTAGACATTTCTGCAGTCAGCATGCCAATTGCATGTTATCTCAATTTGAGAAGTGAAAACCTCAGTTTATATTTAACATATCTTATATTATAATAAATAATCAGAATATGCAAAGTCTAACCATGTTTCAGGCTTATTTACAATGACTGCCTACCCCGGACGAAGCTGGGCCAATTGTGCGCTGCCCTATAGCCTCTTACTTTTTAAAAATTTAAATATTTTCCTAATTCTATTTCTGTAACTGCATTGTTTAAAGGCTTGCAAGTAAGAATTTCACGGTAAAATTGAGGTACCTGTTGATTTTACCCATGTGACAAATACCATTTTATTTGATTTAGATGAGTAAACAAGCTTGTCTACTGTTTAATAGTTACAAATCACAGGAGTTCTGGCCACACTATCAATGATGTTGCAATAAATGAATCATTTCTCGTCTTGACGCTTTTTTTGTGTTGTTGTCGGTGATGACGTACAGAATACACCATTTCCCAGCAACCATTCCTTTACTCGCCCTAAATTAAAATGAGAAGGTGGAGCTACAAAGACAACTCGGCGTTTCATTGGTCGGGTGAGCCGGCGTAGGGAACACGCGACAACGAGATCATTCTTTCTTGTGCGTTTCCAACGTCGTCGCCGCCGCCGGTGAACAGGTACAAGACCGGTGAGAGAATATATATTTAATTATATTTAAAAACGTATAAGAACCACACCTGACATAGTCACGAACAATAATATACAAAAAAATGTCGTATGTGGGCTTTTAGTAAGAAGATACATGATTGATTCGATCAGTAACGTTAGCTAACTAAAGTCGAGCTAGCATACCCGCCGGTAAACTAGCTAGTTACACAATGCAGTGAAGAGGACCACGAGTTGCTTCGGCATTAGCCACCAGTTAGCTGAATCATTACTTGGAGTCTGACTCAGTCGTTTTTTGGGGGGTGGGGGTGATTTATAGCCAGCGGAATTTATTGGCATCTGTCAAATCAAAGGATATGAAGGCCCACACGATTCCTGGATTTGTGATAAGATTTTATAACTATATTCGGACGTAATTTTAGTTGGGCAATTTTACCTTTGGTTGAATATAACCGTTGTGTGTGTGTATATTTTTCGACCTAGCCGTTTAGCTAGCGAACATTAGCTTGGTAATTTAGGGGCCTCTATTTATCAACCTCCATATAAAATGGCCCAGGGCGCCAGTTTCGCATCTAGTTAACTACCGCAGTTGGGCTAGTTGATTAAATTATGTAGCTACTAGTTACGCACAGTTCTTACAGGATATTGGTTAAAATAGCTAACTAGGTAAATGGCAGGAAATGCGTGTGAGGACGACACGTGAGATGACATTACCCACCTGTCTTAACTACCCCGGTTCTTCAGCGCTTACCGCTATGCTGTAAGAACGAACTGGCTTGCTACAAGGGAAATGATGCTGGCATTTATTGGTGTTGTGTAACGATGCTAGGCCCGGAATGTACTGATGTTGCAATCACCACGGCACCAATATAATTAGCTAGTTACATACCGTTAGCGATCTTGGCGTAAAATCCATCAGCTGTGTAACCAGATATGAACTAGCAATTTTGTCTTTGATTGCGATTCATATGAATGGAAGCCAATGATGTCTATGAACACCAGCTTGTGTTAATACGATGTAGCTAATGAGGCTTTGAAGCCACCGGCCTCCATATTGGTGCTCCTCAGTAGGCCCAGTCCTCCATAGAAATTTATGGAACTCTGCAGTATTTCAATAACATTTAAACACCAAATTACATGTGTATTTGTAGTGGGAGCAGTTAAATTGGTACAAAAATGTTGTTCTTTTTACCCCTTTTTCTCCCCAATTTCATGATTTCCGATTGGTAGTTAGTCTTGTCCCATCGCTGCAACTCCCGTACGGACTGGGGCGAGGTGAAGGTCGAGAGCCATGTGTCCTCAAACTCGACCCTGCCGCACTGCTTCTTGACACACTGCTCGCTTAACCCGGAAGCCAGCCGCACCTATGTGTCGGAGGAAACACAGTCCGGCTGGCGACCAAAGTCAGCGTGCATGCACCCGGCCCACCACAAGGAGTCTCTAGAGCGCGATGGGACAAGGTCATCCCGGCTGGCTAAACCCTCCCCTAACCCGGACGACACTGGGCCAATTGTGTGCCGCCTCATGGGACTCCCAGTCGTGGCCAGCTGCGACACATCCTGGGATCAAACCCGGGTCTGTAGTGATGAATCTAGCATGGTGATGCAGTGCCTTAGATCACTGTGTCACTCGGGAGGCCGTGTTTATATATATTTTTTAATGTTTAGGTTACATAATATAATACTAAAATATGCATTGAGGAGTCTAATAGAATATACAGACACGCTTTCAAATATTTTTTTAAACTTTGGAATACCAAAATGGCTGTGCGGTGGCTTCAAAACAGTGCCCCTTGTATGTCATCTAGGGTTAATACATATCATTAATGGCAACTAAGGCTGGAAGGGAGGACTTGCAAGACTTCCACTAAAGCCCGATCAAGTGGGTCTTTATCAGGGTTAATTGCATTGAATTTCCCATCTAGCTGGTCAGCAACAAGTCACCTTGAATCTAACACAGGCAACCCCTTAAGTCAACCATTTATATAACGTTACTTTAATTTGTTTACTCGTGGCTGCATCAAACAATATAAAATTACTTTCACCTTAAGACTGCTTAGCTACCGTATTAGCCTCTGATAATCCAGATGCAGGGAACACAATGTTACTGACCCAGTTTCCCCTGCTTTGTCCCCCTTCTCGCTGTGTCTTCAGGTTGAATTTTTTCCCTCGAGGTCCTCAGCAACCATGCCCTCCGACCTGGCCAAGAAGAAGGCGCAGAAGAAGAAGGAAGCCGCCAAATCCCGGCAGAAGGCCAAAAAACCAGGAGAGGACGGAGAGGGAGAGATACCAGAGCAAGGCCAGCAGAATGGAGCAGAAAGCAACGGTAATAGTTGTCTATCATAAAGGAACTAAAGGGCTCAAGTCTAAATCCTCTTCACAGCTACAATAGGTGCTCAGAGATGTGTTTTGTTTTCTTCTTGCACTAAATTGTAAATAGCTCTTGAGCGTCTGCTAAATTGCTGTAGTGTCATGTAAGTGGGTGGGTGGTTGGTATCTCATGTTAAATAGGGGTTGACTGGTACACACATGTCTGTCAGTGGAGATGGATAACCCCTTTTATTCATGTATAAAATGACAAACTTAACATCTCACTGTGTCACAGGAGTGGATATGCTGACCAAGGAGATGGACGAGTTTGAGCTGAAGAAAACAGAGGCGCGGGCTGTGACCGGTGTCCTGGCGTCGCACCCCAACAGCACGGACGTCCACGTCGCCAGCTTGTCGCTCACCTTCCACGGGCAAGAGCTGCTGCAGGACACCAGCCTGGAGCTCAACTCGGGCCGGCGCTATGGCCTCATTGGCCTCAACGGCACTGGTAAGTAGTTACCGCCACCTGAGTTGTGTTCAATGAGCATAAAACGGAAGAAACCCCTCAAATTACATTTTGGGTAGAAACACAAATGTACCTTTTTTTTCATTGCAAAACATTTTGCTACGGTGTGCTCTAATGAACATGACCCAGTGCCTTTGGGACACCTTTTTTGCCATGTAATCTTCAGCAGTGGGTACGCCCGTCTCAGTGAGTACGCTTTTCAACCATCTCAGCCGTTTATTGGAACAATGGGGTGGCAGGGTAGCCTAATGGTTAGAGCGTTGGGCTAGTAACCGAAAGGTTGTCAGCTCGGGGATTCGAACTTGCAAGGTACAAATCTGTCGTTCTGCCCCTGAACAGGCAGTTAACCCACTGTTCCTAGGCCGTCATTGAAAATAAGAATTTGTTCTTAACTGACTTGCCCAGGTAGAATAAAAAAGTCCACCTTATTTACGAATACAACATTTGATCTCCTATGGGGACTCTACTTTTTCCAGGTAAATCCATGTTGCTGTCAGCCATTGGCCACCGCGAGATACCTATCCCAGAGCACATTGACATCTACCACCTGACCCGTGAGATGGCGCCCAGCGACAAGACGGCCCTGCAGTGTGTCATGGAGGTGGACGCGGAGAGGATCCATCTGGAGAAGGAGGCCGAGCGACTGGCCTCCGAGGACTGTGAGTGTTTTGCATTCGTCCTTCGTCTACTTTGTCCTCGTAGGAAGACCATTGCTAAAAGTGTCTCAAATGGAGCAGTTTAAGGTTGTTCCTATTTAGCTAAACGTTTTGTACCTTGCTGTGGTGATAGTGATTGCCTTTTTATAGTGGTGGATAGGTTGTAGTAATTTAAGAGTATTTCCACGTTACCATGGGAACTGTGCTCACCGTGGCAGCTTCCCTTCCTAGGCGTGGTACACTACTTCCCATGTCCCGAACAGTCCTACAGAATGAGTTCCCTTCATGATGTAGCTTCGGGCAACGGGCACAAAGGCTTATTTGGTGGCATGAGAACCGTGATTACATCCCCCCCCCCAACCAGTTAAAATGAAAACCGTTGAGTAGAAGTTCCCTCCCTTCTGTCCACCACTCCAACTCATCTCTTTTCCTCTCTCTCTCTCCTTTTTCTCTCCCCTAAAGCTGAGTGTGAGAAGCTGATGGAGCTGTACGAGCGTCTGGAGGAGCTGGACGCAGACAAGGCCGAGGTACGGGCCTCCCAGATCCTCCACGGCCTGGGCTTTACCGCCGCCATGCAGCAGAAGAAGCTTAAGGATTTCAGCGGAGGCTGGAGGATGCGTGTCGCTCTGGCCAGGTAAAAAAAAAAAGTGTCTTAGTGTAAGAGTGCTGATCTAGGATCAGGTCTTCATTATCCACAGCTCTGGGTCTGTATTGATAAAACATCTCAGTGAAGGAGTGCTGATCTAGGATCCGTTGTATAACCTTTGAATCATAACAGGTGGGGACCTGATCCTAGATCAGCAATCCTACTGTGAGACACTTTCTGAACGCAGGCCTTGAGCCGAGTCTTTTTCATAGAATCTCAAGCATCGCTACAGAAATTCCCTTTTTAACATCTGTCTAGAAGAAGTGTCAGATCTTCATGAAAGGGGTAGGAGCCAGGCCGCTAGGGTTCTGAGGGGCCTAGCGCTATGGGATATATATTTTAATGCTGCGTAGGCGTTTGCCTAAGAACTGTTTGGGAAGTGATGTAAAGAAAGGCCGAATGATAGCGCCGCCACCAAGCAGTATGTTCACAGTGCGGCGGCGCAGTGACAAAAATGGACCGAAGCGTTTATCTGATCCCTACAGTTCTGGGCACTCTACTCTTGTGTTCCGTTTCACTTTGCCCAGATGCCTTTAGTCATTAAAAACAATTTTATAGATTTAAAAGGTTTTAAGATTTAAAAAAAAAAAAAAAAATCTAAATCACACATCAATAAGAATCTAAGAGTGAATGGGTGTTTTTCATTTGCAAATGCCCTGTTTTTCAAAATGTTTTGGGTCATCCCCCCCCCCAACAAAAAAGAAAGTAATGTTTTGTTTGTGTGTTCCTCGACTCCAGAGCCTTGTTCTTGAAGCCCTTCATGTTGTTGCTGGATGAGCCCACCAA
Source organism: Oncorhynchus masou masou (assembly GCF_036934945.1). Lineage (NCBI taxonomy): Eukaryota > Metazoa > Chordata > Actinopteri > Salmoniformes > Salmonidae > Oncorhynchus > Oncorhynchus masou. The sequence continues at coordinate 7,113,795 of NC_088228.1, forward strand.
CCACTTGGACTTGGATGCCTGTGTGTGGCTGGAGGAAGAGCTTAGCCAGTAAGGCCATTTACCTGTGTGTGTAAGATGCAGGCCATTACTTTTCTAGACAGATTTGGGCCATTTATTTTTATTAGCTCGAAAAGCCACCGTAGATTAAAGGCGGCTATCTGCTATGACCTACTGTGGTTTTATTGATCGACAACTCCAGAGGTAAACTAGGAAGTCGTGTAAATGTGTTTCCGCCTTTAAGATATTACTGCTGCTGCGACATGATGTAAACAAAAGGCCGAATTATAGTGTCCCTGCCTGGCAGTATGTTGTCAGTGCGGGGGCGCGTTGACAAAAACTAGACCGAAGCGTTTATCTGATCCCAGCAGTATGCCAAAGTGTAGAACGGACGCCACAGGGTTTGTTAGTTCCAACATGAGATGTTTTAGACATTACTCATGGAGTTTACTAATCTGTGCTAACCACTAGCTATATACTTACTTTGACTATAATCCTTTACATTTGGATGGAGAATCCCCATGTTTGGTGTAACTCTAGATTAGCTAGCTTTGTGTATTTTGAAGTGTCCAAACAATTCTCTCTCCAATTCAACAGATTTAAACGTATTTTGGTCCTGATTTCCCATTCGCAAGACTTCCTTAACGGCGTGTGCACCAACATCATGCACTTACACGAGCGCAAGCTGAAATACTACACGGTAAGAGCAACTGCACCCTGCCACGAGCCAACATGGACCAATGAGATGTTTGTCTGGTTTAGAATAATGCTCCAAGTCAGAGCAGTTGCATTTCCTGTCTTCGGTTGATAAATAAAACACCAGTTTATCATACTTACCAGGGCCTAAAATTAACACCTGCCAAACATGGGTAGAACTTGGCATTGGCGGGTAAGTATGTCTAATTCACCATTCATGTGAATTACAGGGATGTAAACAAATTTGTGCACAAATTGTGAGAAATGTTCTTTGTGCATATGGAACATTTCAGGGATTGTTTTATTTCAGCTCATGAAACATGGGACCAACACTTCTTGTGTTTATATTTTTGTCCAGTGTAAAATTAAATCGAACATATACTACATCACTTATTATTTGTAATACATTTTGTTTTTAGAAACATTACTAAGCATGCTCATGTTCTGTAATTATTGATCAAATATTTTGTCTGGTTAAAAAAAACTAATCTGTGGCTGGTAGAAATGATATCTACCTGCCTCCATGATTGGTATACAAAAAAGTTAGTTTTACACCCTGATACTTTTTCAGACTTCAACCATCTAGTAGTTTTTATATTGTATTTGCCCTTGGTGAGTTACTCTGGATAAAGGTTAATATATTCAAGTCATAAGAACAAAGGAAAATGACTCCAGTGTGCGAGTACATCCCATTTCAAGTGTAAAATGGTACTCATGTAAAAACAAAGGTTTAATTACTGGTAGGGCAGGGACGGGCAACTTTGATTGTGGGGGGGGGGGGGCACAAAAAATGTTGATGAGCTGCAGTTGTGCTTGGGTCTGTGTACCAACATCCATCCTCCCCCTGACATGGGCTAATTTAATTGAGTGACTATCAGTGACAGACACAACAAGACAAACTACTGATGGACAACCACATTTCGACAAAATTGTACCTTGTGTATTCTACTCTTGATCCGAGAGCCTTCAAAGGGGGACACCAGTTGCCTATCCCTGTGGTAGGCTGTTTGTTTACATCCTGATAGGGAAACTGTTTTACTTCCTGGTAGGGCAACTATGTTTGTTTACTTCCTGATAGGGCAACTATGATCAGTACATAAAGACCAGGGAGGAGCTGGAAGAGAACCAGATGAAGAGATTCAACTGGGAGCAGGACCAGATCAAACACATGAAGGTATCTAAGATTCCCTTTCTCTAAACACGCTTCCTCATTCACTAGTGGTTTGGCCATTTATTTATGTGAAATTCGGGCTGACGCCAGTTATGTGATGGATCAAGCATAGTGATGGGTTATTTTGGAACCACCTAGGGTGTGGTTGTTTCATACAAACTGTTTTAAGTTGAATAAACTCATGTGACACACAATGATGAGGGAGTGAAGGGCTTCACCAAACAGTTATTTATTTTGTAAACCTCCCTTTCTCTCCTTACCACCCCACCAGAACTACATAGCCCGGTTTGGGCACGGCTCAGCCAAGCTGGCTCGCCAAGCCCAGAGTAAAGAGAAAACCCTGCAGAAGATGGTGGCCTCTGGTCTGACTGAGAGCGTTTCCAATGACAAAGTAAGTTTGTTTAGTGACTTTGACTCGGTGGACAAAGGTGACAGTGCTTCCCATATAGGGTTTGAACAGGGTCTTTTTTTTTTTGGTGTATAATTAGTTTTGACTACAGCCCAGGGCCAGAATTATCTGGCCTATAGTAAGTGGATATTACTGCAGGTAACTCTTTTATTTTAGAAAATTCTGAACATAGTTATGGTCTATTGTGATGCAAAGAAGTGTACAGTAGATGCCACAGAGTGAGTTAAGTTCCAGGATAATAGATTTGTTTTTATAGAATTGCAAAATAGGAACCAAAATCTCACAGCTCCATTCAGGGTGGTAGGTCACAAGGCAGGGATCATCCTCAGATCTGAAGACAGTAAGCTATATCCTAAACTCCTCCCCGAGGACAGTAAGCTATATCCTAAACTCCTCCCCGAGGACAGTAAGCTATATCCTAAACTCCTCCCCGAGGACAGTAAGCTATATCCTAAACTCCTCCCCGTGGACAGTAAGCTATATCCTAAACTCCTCCCCATGGACAGTAAGCTGTATCCTAAACTCCTCCCCGAGGACAGTAAGCTATATCCTAAACTCCTCCCCGTGGACAGTAAGCTATATCCTAAACTCCTCCCCGTGGACAGTAAGCTATATCCTAAACTCCTCCCCGTGGACAGTAAGCTATATCCTAAACTCCTCCCCGAGGACAGTAAGCTATATCCTAAACTCCTCCCCGAGGACAGTAAGCTATATCCTAAACTCCTCCCCGAGGACAGTAAGCTATATCCTTAAACTCCTCCCCGAGGACAGTAAGCTATATCCTAAACTCTTCCCCGAGGACAGTAGGCTATATCCTAAACTCTTCCCCGAGGACAGTAAGCTATATCCTAAACTCCTCCCCGAGGACAGTAAGCTATATCCTAAACTCCTCCCCGAGGACAGTAAGCTATATCCTAAACTCCTCCCCGAGGACAGTAAGCTATATCCTAAACTCCTCCCCGTGGACAGTAAGCTATATCCTAAACTCCTCCCCGAGGACAGTAAGCTATATCCTAAACTCCTCCCCGAGGACAGTAAGCTATATCCTAAACTCCTCCCCGTGGACAGTAAGCTATATCCTAAACTCCTCCCCGTGGACAGTAAGCTATATCCTAAACTCCTCCCCGAGGACAGTAAGCTATATCCTAAACTCCTCCCCGAGGACAGTAAGCTATATCCTAAACTCCTCCCCGAGGACAGTAAGCTATATCCTAAACTCCTCCCCGAGGACAGTAAGCTATATCCTAAACTCTTCCCCGAGGACAGTAAGCTATATCCTAAACTCCTCCCCGAGGACAGTAAGCTATATCCTAAACTCTTCCCCGAGGACAGTAAGCTCATTCTTCTCTTCTCCTTTAGACCCTGTCATTTTGTTTTCCTCCCTGTGGGAAGATTCCCCCTCCGGTCATCATGGTACAGAATGTCAGCTTCAAGTACTCTGATGACCAGGTAGGTGATTGTCCAACCTCTCACTTCTGACTGAATATTTTTTTTATCCATTTGCTCTATTTATGACGAGAAATTCCAGCTCCAAACTACTCAATCACGTTTTTTTTTTTTTTTGCGATATTGTTAGTGTGAATTTCTTATTTTTTTTCCCCCCTTGTTTGACATTTCAGCCCCATATATACAAGAACCTTGAGTTCGGCATAGACCTCGACACCCGAGTGGCCCTTGTGGGGCCCAACGGGGCCGGGAAATCCACCCTGCTCAAACTTCTCACTGGAGAGGTGAGTCTTGACATTGTTATGATTATATGGTCATTTAGCTAACTAATTGTTCTGCTATTCGGCCCTGCCAAGGGGCATTACCTTAATGGTACCGTTTTTACTGATAAGTGAGGGGCCAATGAATAGAAAACATGTACGTTGTCACTTTCTCATTTCCTGTTCAATTGTCTTTTCTAGTTAAATGGCTATTTTATTTTCTTCAACTTCTCAAAAGTATACATGTTTCTGATCAGACATCCCATCCGTCTCCTCTCTCTCCACCCCGACTCACGTCTCGTCATTCTTTGTCCTCAGCTCCTCCCTACTGACGGTATGATTCGCAAGAACTCCCACGTCAAGATTGGCAGATATCACCAGGTACCATTTAAAATGCACTAATATTCTAAACTGTCTTGACAATTGTGTCCAGAAACATTTTTTTTTGTGTGTGTGTGCTCCTACAATAGCAAAAATTGGAGTAGACTGCAAATTTTTGAGATGACTGGATGGTCAGTGGCATCTTTAGTTTTATTTAATTACTTGAAGTTAAAGTCATCCCCCAGTGATATTATTATTAATTATTAAAAAAAGAATTAGAGCTTATGGTTGAAAACGAAGTCCCAACTATAAAAAGTGATGTACACATTAAGTTCTAGAGTCGATGTCTGCGTCCATGCAGGAATCTAATTAGCATTAAAATAAATCCATCAATCTGTCAGTTTAAGATAAGTTTTTTTTTTAATTTTTTTTTTAAATTGATGTCTCAATCCACTGCATCCATCACGGGACAGAAATTAGATTTTTTTTTTTTTTTACAACTCTACACGATTCACATGGATGAACCTACTCCTCATTTCCCCTCTAAAGCATCTAACTGAGCAGCTGGAACTCGACCTCTCGCCCCTGGATTACATGATGAAGTGTTACCCAGAGATCAAGGAGAGGGAGGAGATGAGGAAGATCATTGGCCGTTATGGGCTGACGGGCAAACAGCAGGTCAGTTTGATCATTAGTGATCCTAAAACATTGTCATGTAGCAGGGTTTGATTGAGACCGTCTGGCATGCCACGGGAGTGGGGTTTGTACTTTTGGGACTATTCCATTGGTTCCATTTGCACCATTCAAGCTCCAAGGGCAGCTTATGTATTTGGAGAAAGAAAAACAATTCTATTTGAGCCCAGGTTTGCAGGGTTGTAGGTCATTTAAATTAAACCGAAGTCGGAAATTTAATTAAAACCATAGATGAATTGGGGGGCTGTCTTAGGACAATTTACATTTTAGTCATTTAGCAGACTCTTGTACAGAGTGACTTACGGGAGCAATTAGTGAGAAGTGCCTTGCTCAAGGGCACATCGGCAGATCTTTCACCTAGTCGGCTCAAAGATTGGAACCAACGACTTGCCGATTTATTGGCCCAACGCTCTTAACCACTAGGCTACCTGCCGCCCTGATTTACTGACATTGGTGCCAATTTTCTGCATTTTACCAGGTGAACCCCATCAGGAACCTGTCTGATGGGCAGAAGTGCCGGGTGTGCTTCGCCTGGCTGGCTGGTCAGAATGCCCACATGCTCTTCCTGGATGAGCCCACCAATCACTTGGACATCGAGACCATTGACGCCCTGGCCGACGCCATCAACGAGTACGAGGGCGGCATGATGTTGGTTAGCCACGACTTCCGGCTCATCCAGCAGGTTCGGATAAAAAGACTAGAACACTTTTTTTTTTTTTTTTTGTATGAAAGGGTTGTTTTTAAATACATTGTTGGACAACTGCCACACTGTCTGAATATACTTCACCATGCCATTGGCATACTGGTGCTGCACTGTTGCACTCCACTAATATACAGTGGCAGAGTCAACATATTTTGAATGAGTTTATTATAAATAGTCCTAGTTTATATATACTTATTAAAATCTTCGTTGGAAGAACTGGGATTGATGCACATTTGTCCCTTTTCAACCCCGTTTCTCCTTTTTGCTCCCTAGGTGGCCCAGGAGATCTGGGTTTGTGAAAAGCAGACCATCACCAAATGGAACCGGGACATCTTGGCTTACAAACACCATCTGAAAAAGAAGATTGACAAAAATTCGCATGGTGTATAAAAAACAGAAATTATTAAAAAAACAAAAAAACAACCTCCCCAGATTCAAGACTGTGGACTCCCAATTTCCCATTCCATCTTCACTTGACTATTTATCTCAAGAAGCATGTTGCTCCATTTCATGATGCCCATTTCCTTCCTGCTTAAAGCCTCTTTACAGGCTGCTGGAAGGTTGTGGTGCTTCCTAGTTGCCTTCCATTGCTTACCCCTTCAACAGGCATACATACGGTATCTTAATTTCTCTGAATTAAAAAGTAAAATAAAAAAAATGTATCCATTTAATGTAGTGGAGAACATGTGCACTTTGTTTTTAATTCACGGTTCATGACCTTTCCACAGATCAGATCTAGGTAGGATATAAACTGCCTGCAGGGTTGGGTAGGTAAAAATGTAATATGTTACCTGTTCAAAATTGTCAAAAGTAACTTGGATTACCCAAACTCTAATCTGATTTACTTTTGATAACTTTCCCCTTTGGGAGGCATTAAAGACAAACATGAAGCGCATTTGTCGTCATCGGTGGTCTGACTTGTCAGACTCGCTCCGGTGCAACAAATTTAAACTTGCCCCCCCCCCCCCCCGATGCTGAATTGTCATTGAGAAAGGTGTCATAATGTATTATTTTTTGTGATCATACTTTTTAAATCTAAAAAGTAATCTAGTTCAAGTGTGTAATCTGATTACAATATTTTTGCTGGGAACGTAACTGATTTGTTTTTAGTAATCAGATTACATGTAATCAGTTACTTGCCGCAGATTTTTAGTTTCCTTTCACTTTTTAAAAGAGCTTTATTATTTTGTCATTATTTAACACTGTACCTGCAATAATGGGAATGTCTGAAATAAAGGAGCAAAATAACTGACGTGGTCTGTTTTTAGTAACATGACAATGATAACTTTGATTTCATCAGTAAGTTGACAGTGCTTTAGCATAAATTGTGCTTTTTTTTTCTCTCCCCCCAGTGTCTTTTTAACCTTTTGAAATTTGTATAGATATTTCAAATTGATTGGCGTTACAGCCCACATACTAGGTTTGGTTAGCTCTTAGCAGGGCTAGGCCATGTCAACGTCTGCCTCGCATCCTCCCTTAAGACATTTGCTTGAAAAATGAGCAAAGCAGCAATATTATTTGTCCCTCTTGAGATGCCATAGCAACAGCAGCCAGTATACACTTCCTCAAAATAGTTAACTAGGATAAATAAAAAAAATATCAGAAATTGACATTTTTGCCAAATAGGTCTGTCATGCAATTTTACATCTAAGATGTTTGGTACAGTATTTGTCAAGTGAAATGAGAACTCGTTTCTTGTTGAATGAAACACTTAATTGAAGAATCCTGTCTACTTGCCACTCCTATTAGTAGTACTGTTGACCTTCACACATTTAGGGATAGAGGGATCTATCTTTTGTCAAATATGGGCAGAGATTTCCTCAGTTAGGCAACGTACACAATGGCCGTACATTGGAATCATCTATGTGTCAATTACATTCTGGGGAAAAGTTAAGCACTCCCAAGTAGTGAATGGGAATCAATTGGGCACAAATTAATTTTGCGAACTACATATTTTGTGATATTTTACTTGTTCTCTGTAATAACTTGTTTTTAACTTTCAATTAAGACTTAAGCTGTGTTCGAATACTCATACTAACCGTACTATTTGTCATGTAAATTGAGTATGTAGTATGTCTATTGACTTTTCAAATTAAGTAACTTATTTGAAAAGTCATGACAATTACATTGCTCAACATTTGTCATAAATGCAATGTTTATTTATTTAACTGGGCAAGTCAGTTAAGAACACATTCTTATTTTCAATGACGGCCTAGGAACAGTGGGTTAACTGCCTGTTCAGGGGCAGAACGACAGATTTGTACCTTGTCAGCTCGGGGGTTTGAACTTGCAACCTGAATTTGTATCAGCTCTTGTCGGAATTCAGCTGCATATTTTCTTCAAATCTTAATGTTGTGGAGCCACGCCCATTTTCTAAAGAATTGCATTATGGGCCCTAAAACCATGGAAATAGTGTCCACTGCTTGTATACTTTGTATTTTGGCAAATGTTGTACGACATCCGGGAACTTTTGGCATACTAACAGTATGGACCAATAAGCATACTACATACTCAATTTACGTCACAAATAGTGCAGTTAGTATGAGTATTCAAACACAGCTTAGGTCTTAATTGAAAGGAAAAAACAACACCCCACAGAAGCGAGGGTAGGCCCTACGTGGAATGAGTTTGACACCCCTGGCCTATTGGTGCCTACAAAAGACAACGCCATTACTATTGCTCGCTATTTGAAAACGGGATACCCATCTCCTTTCTCTAATATCTCTGGTGTAGGGGCTTTTATTTTGAAGGCAGAAACCGGAAAATACTTTAGTGTGTTTTCTATTAACGTCCTTGCTACTTGGCATCCTTGGGACGTCCCAACCCCGACGTTACCCCATTGGAGTTGACATTTAAAATGGTTACGGTATGGGATTAATGCCGCGTTCGGAACAACTGGGAACTCGGAAAAAATACGAGGTCAAATCATGATGTCAGATATCTTCAGGTCCGAAAGGAAGAGCTGTGGGTAGGCCCACAAAATGTTAGGGCCTACCCCTGAACAGGCAGTTAACCCAGTGTTCCTAGGCCGTCATTGAAAATAAGAATTTGTTCTTAACTGACTTGCCGAGTTAAATAAATCAAATAAAAGCAGTCCCAACATTACCCATTGCTACACCTGGCTATCAGTGGAGCCTTGTCTGGCAGCGAAACAGTTCATTCAGCCTCATTTACTGCTTAAAAAAAACATGGCTAACATGAGTAAACAAATGTCGTTTCTAAGCGGATAAGAGGCAATCTGAAATTTGTCGCGTTCGAATTGTCTATAGACATAGATTTCCAAACTATGGAATAAGGGAGCAGATAAGCAGACAATCTGAGACAATCTGCAATTTCGATTAAGAGCTAGGACGGACGTAGTCAATATAACTATGTGTTCAGCACTTTTGAAATGTACAGTGACAGAATTCAGAATATGGCCCGTTCTTACAATATTCTCCCTGTACACAAAGTCAGAATCATAGGATAAATAAAGGGGGCATATAAGCAGACAATGAAAGCTCTTACAATATTCAATGATTATATTTCTCTAAAACAGGTTAAAGGCTTCATGTGCACCACTAAGTCAGAACAGTAGGTGAAATTAAGAGGGGTAAATAGACCAAAGTATTATGGTGAGGCACATTGGCTACTAACATCTTACTACACAGCATACACTTAGTTTTACTTTCTTAGCTACAGTATACATATCTCCCTGGCATATTACATAATTTATGCAGCAGCATGCAATACATTTTTGGACTCACCTTGTTGTGCTGTGCTCACTTGAACAGGAAGGTGGCACGGTGGTCCTTCGTGGGCAAATTTTGTCACAAGTCTGGCATTCTCTGGAATCATGGTGCTTTCAAAACAACTGGGAACTCGGACAAAAACAAGGTTGAATCATGATGGCGTCATTCATCTTTAGGTCATGGCTCTAGAAAGAGGCCAGATTTAGTTGGATGACCGTTCAAAACGTATTTTCCCAGTCGGAGCTCATTTATTCCTGACTTCCCAGTTGTCTTGAACTCACTAAAGTCAAGTTTTCGCAGTTCTGAGTTAACAGTTGTTTTGAGCACACCACACCACTTCATTGACAGCATGGCCAATGTTGAATGTTTTTCCTTTTAAACTTGGAAAAGAGCCGCTTAATCCCAGATTTGGGACCACACAGCCACTCCACTGAATAGCAGGCTAGTGATTGCTGTGCAATTCTTGCAGTTAGCCACTGTCACCAATTACTTCCAAACCACTTATTGTTGTATTTGCGATTTCCAACTTGTTGTGTAATGTTTAAGTCCAATGGCCGATGAGCACTGATACGCTTTATCTATAATTTCTCTTCATTATTTCTCTTCACATGACAAGGATTTGCCAGTATATTGTCACCTTGATTCATGATGATTACTGCTAGCTAAGATTTTGAAAGTATGATGTTGACATGATCAGTCCAATCAAAGCTTCTGTATATATAACGTGATTTGACTTCATTTTATCTGTGGCCAATAACCTCGAGCCTTCTTGGATGGGCACATCTAATGTAACTCTATGGCAGCACCCAAGGGGCCAGAATTTTCTAGCTCTACCCTTAAGACTTGGCGGTGAGGTAGTGTCCCCATGAGTGACAGAACACTGTGCCAATCACAGCGCAACGTTCCAAATTGTATGCTGGTTTGCCCCACAGAAAGCACTTAGCTCGGCTGAAACAACTGCCTTACTCAAGAAAACAAAAAAAGAGACCATGTTTGTATGCAGCTTTATTAACTCAAATGATATATTTTTTTTTACATGGTTTATAAACTGATATGTGACACGTATTAATGCCAAAATATCATGCTGCCCTGAATGACGGGTAGCCACTGTTAATGCCAATAAACCCATCCTTTTAAAAACAAATCTAGTAAAGCCAGGCAACTATACAATCAACTTTCTAAACAATATTTTGGTTCGTTTCCATCTTGTTAGCTAGCTAGCGGCCAAGCCAGTTCAAATAATGACCAGAGCATAACTGACAACTTCTTAATTAACTTTATATTATTTTTTAAAATGATTATAGAAAAATAAACTCACAAGATAATTGAGAACTAGTCCTGAATGGGAAAAATCGATTTGAATGGTCTTCCAACTCGTAATTCCAATTTGAGAATTCGGGCCTCTTTGTAGAGTTCAGACCTGAAGATCACGGACGTCATGATTTGACCTCTTATTTTTATTTATTTTTTCCAAAGCTCCCATTTGTCTTGAACGCAAATCATTTTAACCAGTCAGGTAACCATAACAACGGACGCAGCGACAGGGTCAAAGTTGAATTATTATTATTATTATTATTTTAATCTGTCTGTTTCCCAGGGAAACCGACAGGTCTATAGATATTCTACCGGAGTATAAATTAAAATGTAGTTTTGATCAGCGACACTTGTCCCTTTCGAATTGTCTACAGACATGTCGATAGACAAAGTCTAAACCGGCCTTTATGGTTTAGGGACGTCTCAAGGATCCCGCATTGCATTACGCTTTCTATGCCCGTTATTATTTGGGTCATTGATCGATTGGCAACTGTGTAACAGGTAAAACTCATTGTTTCATTGGCATTTAACTAGTCTACACGACAACTTGAAATTATTGCATATCCGCAGTCCAGCAATGACATGTAAAAATAACAGATATAATGTTACCTGGCTAATAGTACAAAAGTGGATGGGATACTCGTTAGCTAGCAAGCTTACAGCTAGCTACAGTAACTAGCTAGCTAATTTAGCTGTTCCTTCTCGTTTTTAGCAACGATGGCAAATAGTGTCAATTGTAACATTACAGATGATGCGTTTTAATGCATTTTTTTGTAATGCTAGCTAATATGCTAGACTTCTATAGAGCGTCGGCTAATAGCTTGCTAGCTAGAGTTGAGTTAGCCACCTGTTGTGTTATGCGCAGAATCAATATTTTCACCTTGTGAGAACTAGTCAACACTAACGTTAGTAGCAAGCTAACGAGCCAACACATTTTCTCTAAGAACAGCTACCTCTCATGCCATGGTCTCATGCAGGATTTTGTACCAGCCCCAGTCTAACATACCCGACTAATCAACTTCTTCTCGATGTTGAATTAAGTGTGTTTATGCAGGGCTGGACCAAAAGCCTGCAGATGCCGCAGTTCTCTGAGAGGAGGATTGGCACCCCTGCCCTAAGTTTACCCCTTCAATGTTTACAGTTCTGAACAGACAGCCAGGATACGTGTAACCTTCTAATGGCTATGGAGAGTTTGGTTTCTGACACACTGCTCAGGTCTATCCGGTTCCTTCAGATTTGCAAACGTCGAAAGAGTGGAGTTGAGGGGATAGAAATTAAAGATTGTTTAAGTCTCAACGTCCTTTGTCATCCTCAGCTTTTTCCCCACACAGACTGCCTCACCTCACCCATGAGTCTACCGGCCGCCCCGCCGAGTTACGCTGAAGCCATTGCAGGGGACAAGGAGCAGACGTACGGTGGAGTGATGGTGGCAATGCCCCCCTACAGCGACAACCTGCCCCCCATGCCCCCTCCACCGGTGCCCATCCACACCAGCTGGGCCTACGTGCACCCCAGTCCCAGTGAGTCAAGGGGAAACATGGTCTACGTCCTTATCTTATAGAAATGGAATTGCTATGTCCAAACTAACCCCCCCTTTTTTATGCTGTTTTATAATGTTCTCCCTGACCTAGATATTCTGTGTGCATGCATTGATATGTAGGCTACGTGTGCCTTTATTTTTTTTTAAATGTAGTTATGTCCTTGAGCTGTTCTTGTCTATTGATGTTCTGTATTATGTAATGTTTCATGTTTTGCGTTGGACCCCAGGAAGAGTATCTGCTGCTTTTGCAACAGCTAATGGGGATCCTAAAAAAATACCTAATCTTGTTTTATAACATTCTCCCTAATCCCGTTTTATAACGTTCTCCCTAATCCCGTTTTATGGACACAGAGTTTAGCCTTGCTTGTTCATCATAACTGTCTTGGTGTGGTCATTGCGTGACCGCTGTTACTCCCAAGAGTATTGTCCTTTCACCCCCCCCCCCCCCCCCACCCTCTGGGCCCGATTGTATCGCTGCAAAATGATCACGTTAAGAGAGACCAGATCACTAACTTCAAGTACTTCATTGAACAATGTCCAGAAAATAGATTTTTAGTCTATACATGTAAAAACGAGTGTGGATTTGCAATACATTCTCCAGATCTGTTGCATCCCAACCTTTTTGTTGTTGCAATAAGTTCTGAGCTGAGTTTTCAATGACACGGTCTGTTCCGAAATGAGATGAGCGCCATTTTATTTTGCCCAGTTTTCCTCTCCTCTTCTAATTCTCTTTTTCTGCCTCTGTTAGGCCCGGGCTACACCAACCCCTACGCTTCTGACATGTCCTCTCCCTTCTCTGACCCCAGCACCAGCGACAGCATGGATGGAAGCAACTGGGAGGACAAGAACATCCGACGTATGTTCATTCGCAAAGTGAGAGGCTCTAGTGTCCCTTTTTTTTGTCTTTTTTTTTTGTCAACATATTTTTATTGACAAAGGCTCACCACGTTCAAGAGGTGTTCATGAGGTTTTGGTTCGGTTCATGTAAAAAAAATTCTGCTGTATGCTATTAATGGTGATTTGTATAATTTACAGGTGTTTCTGATACAAGACAATGATCAGAGAAATAAGCCATTCATGGAATAGCCAAGCACTTTGGATCGATCTGCCATCAATTTCTAATGAGTTCTCCGGACAACTTTTGTCTCCCAAACCTCTCTGCGTTGCTTTCCTATATTTGCACCTAGTGCTTACCCATGAAAGGATTAATTAATTAAAAGTCTATACAAATATGTCCATTCAATAGAAAATTACGTCAGAAAAACAGTAATCAGGGCCTCCCAGGTGGCGCAGTGGTTACTTCAGCGCCAGCTGTGCCACCAGAGACTCTGGGTTCGCGCCCAGATTCTGTCGTAACCGGCCACGACCGGGAGGCCCGTGGGGCGATTCACAATTGGCCTAGCATCGTCCGGGTAAGGGAGGGATTGGCCGGTAGGGATATCCTTGTCTCATTGCGCACCAGCGACTCCTGTGGCGGGCCGGGCGCAGTGCGCGCTAACCAAAGGTTGCCAGGTGCACGGTGTTTCCTCCGACACATTGGTGCGGCTGGCTTCCGGGTTGGATGCGCGCTGTGGATGTCGGGCCCTCATACCACCCTCATGTAGTCTGTTTCTGACCGTTTGAGCAGACACATGCACATTTGTGGCCTGCTGGAGGTCATTTTGCAGGGCTCTGGCAGTGCTCCTCCTTGCACAATGGTGGAGGTAGTGGTGCTGCGGTAGCGGTTGTTGCCCTCCTACGGCCTCCTCCACGTCTCCTGATGTACTGGCCTGTCTCCTGGTAGCACCTCCATGCTCTGGACACTACGCTGACAGACACAGCAAACCTTCTTGCCACAGCTCGCATTGATGTGCCATCCTGGATGAGCTGCACTACCTGAACCACTTGTGTGGGTTGTAGACTCCGTCTCATGCTACCACTAGAGTGAAAGCACCGCCAGCATACAAAAGTGACCAAAACATCAGCCAGGAAGCATAGGAACTGAGAAGTGGTCTGTGGTTACCACCTGCAGAACCACTCCTTTATTGGGGGTGTCTTGCTAATTGCCTATAATTTCCACCTCTATTCCATTTGCACAACAGCATGTGAAATTTATTGTCAATCAGTGTTGCTTCCTAAGTGGACAGTTTGATTTCACAGAAGTGTGATTGACTTGGAGTTACATTGTGTTGTTTAAGTGTTCCCTTTCTTTTTTTGAGCAATGTATATATTAATTTACAAAGCTAACAGACTGAATTTAAATATCCACCCTCCGCGAAGACAATCTGTTCTTGTTTTCATTGTGTATTTCTGAGTCTTTCTCTTTAAATTGCCATAGAAACAGCCCCTCTCAACTTAGTTTGATCGCCAATATAGGCAATGAAAGCCAAGGATCTGTAGGTGTAAATGACAAAGGTATCAAGTTGATTTTGATTGGTCCAACCAGTGGAAACGCCTCCAAATGTTACCACCTCACATACCAAATATGGAAGAGATAAAACCAAGAGCGGTACAGTCTAAACTAGCAATGGTCACAGCAAATTAACGTTCTTATTTCATCAACACGGTCAAGTACAAGTCTGTTAACGCCATAACATTGTAGAAAACAATCTGATTCATTCTATGTAATTGATAATGACATGGGGCAAAGAAAACGCTTTGACCTAAATTTCGTATCACCCTCTTGAATAGCCCCATTCTTCTCAACATTGAGTGAACACCCTATATATACACAGCAGTGAGTGAATACCCTATATACAGCACTAATGTGTAGCACCACCATGTCTAAATGTTGTTCTGCCTGATCTAGCCATTTCACTGTGCCCTTCTTATTTACATTCCTGGATTTGTATTTATTTATTTGAAAGGACCAAAATGAGCTTACTTCCTGTTGTAACCACACTCGATTTCTCCTTGTCACCATATCTTGTGTTTTTAACCGCTTCCTGTTTCAACAAGTCATGACACCCATTCTGAACAATCTGAAATTGTGGGTGTCAGAATCCTCTTTCTTGTGTTTAGAATCCTCTTTCAGATGGTTTAGACCCTTTCTTCTTTAAGGTTGTTGCCCCTATCATCACAAAGCCTACCTCTAACATGTTTTACTTGTCTCTCCTTTCTGGGGAGGTTCCCATTGCTTGGAAGGCAGCCACAGTTCGTCCTTTATTTAAAGGGGAGATCAAGCTGATCCTAACTGTTATAGGCCGATTTCTATTTTGCCCTGTTTATCAAAAGTGTTGGAAAAACGTGTCAACTGACTGGCTTTCTTGGTGTCTATAGTATTCTTTCTGGTATGCAATCTGGTTTCCGCTCAGGTTATGGATGTGTCACTGCAACCTTAAAGGTCCTCAATAATGTCACCATTGCCCTGGATTCTAAGCAATATTGTGCCTCTATTTTTATTGACTTGGCCAAAGCTTTTGATACATTAGACCATTCCATTCTTGTGGGCCGGCTAAGAAGTATTGGTGTCTCTAAGGGGTCTTTGGCCTGGTTTGCTAACTACCACTGTCAAAGAGTGCAGTGTATAAAGTCAGAAAATCTGCTGTCTCAGCCACTGCCTGTCACCAAGGGAGTACCCCAAGGCTCAATCCTAGGCCCCACGCTCTTCTCAATTTACATCAACAACATAGCTCAGGCAGTAGGAAGCTCTCTCATCCATTTATATGCAGAAGACACAGCCTTATACTCGGCTGGCCCCTCCCTGGATTTTGTGTTAAATGCTCTACAACAAAGCTTTCTCTACCCTTGACCTTTGTTTTGGAGATGTTCAGAACAAGGTTATGTGGTTTGGGAAGACGAATGCACCTCTTCCCACAGGTGTTATCACTACCTCTGAGGGTTTAGAGCCTCATACATGTACTTGGGACTATGGCTAGACGGTGCACTGTATTTTTCTCAGTACATATCAAAGCCGCAGGATAAAGTTACATCTAGACTTGGTTTCCTCTATCGTAATCGCTCCTTTCACCCCAGCTGCCAAACTAACCCTGATTCAGATGACCATCCTACCAATGCTAGATTACAGAGTGGTAATTTATAGATCGGCAGGTAAGGGTGCTCTCGAGCGGCTAGATGTTCTTTACCATTCGGCCATCAAATTTGCCAACAATGCTCCATATAGGACACATCACTGCACTCTATACTCTGTAAACTGGAAATCTCTGTATACCCGTCGCAAGACCCACTTGTTGATGCTTATTTATAAAACCCTCTTAGGCCTCACTCCCCCATATCTGAGATATCTACTACAACACCCGTTCTGCCCGTCACATTCTGTTAAAGGTCCCCAAAGCGCACACATCCCTGGGTTGCTCGTCTTTTCAGTTCGCTGCAGTTAGCAACTGGAACGAGCTGCAACAAACACTCAATCTGGACAGTTTTTTTATCTCAATCTCTTCAAAGACTCAATCATGGACACTCTTACTGACAGTGATGGCTGCTTTGTATGGTGTATTGTTGTCTCTACCTTCTTGCCCTTTGTGCTGCTGACTTTGCCCAATAATGTTTGTACCATGTTTTTGTGCTACTAACATGATGTGTTGCTACCATGTTGTTGTCGCGTTGTGTTGCTACCATACCGTGTTGTCATGTTTTGCTGCCTTGTTATGTTGTTGTCTTAGGTGCTCTTTATGTAGTTTTGTGTCTCTCGTTGTGATGTGTGTTTTGTCCTCTATTTATATTGTATTTCTTAAAAAAGAAAAAATTTTAAATCCCGGGCCCGCATCCCCACAGGAGGCCTTTTGGTAGGCCGTCATTGTAAATAAGAATTTGTTCTTAACTGACTTGTTTAAATAAAAAATAAATAACATTTTGATATGGAATGACCCATTTAGTCTTTCATTAACTGATCCTCTCAACCGTCCTCTTCTGACACTGTCCTATCGTTTTTTTTAACGCTCTTTACATCACTGTCAAAAGACTACCGTCAGAACGTGAAATCATGTGCCCACAGTGAGTGGTATTTCATCAATACAGCACTAGATGTAACCATAGAAACATAGATCAATCTTATCTGGTAGATAGATTGTTTCACACTATACTATCGTGCCGACCTGAACTAAACTGCGCTGTCACTTTTACATGATTTTCTTCGGCAACTATGTTGGATGGTTACCAGCGCAGTTCAGTGCAGCTTGGTTTGGCTCGGCTCGATTCGCCTCAGTACTGTGTAAAGCTTAATATTAGTGTCTTCTGTCTCAGTACTGTGTAGTTCTCTCAGCTAGCCTCTCAGTACTGTGTAGTTCTCTCAGCTGGCCTTTTGTGAGAGACTCTCTAACATGTCTTATTTCTATCCTCAGGTTTTCTCTATCCTCATGGTCCAACTGTTGGTGACCTTTGGTATCGTGGCTCTCTTCACGTTTTGGTGAGGGCCACTAACATGAATCTACACTCCAGAAAAAATTTGAGAGCCCAATTTACAAAGTTTTTTTTTTTTTGCACTCGCAAACTCTGGTTATTTTCCAAATTGAATAAACCCCAAACACCTTAACATTGTACCTTGTACAAACACTTTGTTTGATAATGCTGTCTCCATATTGTGATCAAAAAAGTATACATATACTGAGTGTACGAAACATTAAGAACAGATTCCTAATATTGCATTGCCACCACATTTGCCTTAAGAAAAGCCTCAATTTGTCTGGGCATGGACTCTACAAAGCATTCCACAGGGATGCTGGCCCATGTTGACTCCAATGCTTCCCACAGTTGTGTCAAGTTGGCTGGATGTCCCTTTGGTTGGTGGACCATTCTCGATACACATGGGAAACTGTTGAGTGTGAACTCAGCGGCGTTGCAGTTCTTGACACAAACCTGTGCGCCTGGCACCTACTACCATATACCCCGCTCAAAGACACAAATGTTTTGTATTGCCCATTCACCCCCTGAATGGCACACATTCTCAATTGTCTCAAGGCTTAAAAATCCTTCTTTAACCTGTCTCCTCCCATTCCTTCATCTACACCGATTTGAAGTGGATTTAACAAGTCAATAACATAACATCAATAAGGGATCATAGCTTTCACCTGGATTCACCTGGTCAGCCTGTCATGGAAAGAGCAGGTGTTCATAATGTTTTGTACACTCAGTACATGCTTTGTGCTTCTCACTGGATGGTTTGATAAAGATGAGGCTAAGTAAAAAAAATCTGTATATCTGAAGCTGAAAAATGTGTGATTCATAAGTTGTTAAAAACTAATGTATTTTCGCTCAACTTTACAGTGAACCAGTCCGGCAGTTTGTGCAGTACAATCGAATCCTCTACCTTGCCTCATAGTGAGTATCTCCAACTTTATGTGTTGTCTACCAATGCCAAACTGGTAAAATAGACTTAATGCATAAAATGACTTAACGGTAAACGATGATTCACCCCAATGTTCACCTCGAAGTCGAAGTTGGGTATTTAAAGGTAAGACATTTTCTTACCTTGAAAGCAGCAACTTGTCCATTTATTGTGTAGATCATTGGTCACCAACCGGTCAGTTGAGATCGACGGGTCGATCTTCAAGGCATTCCTAGTTGATCTCCAAACATTTCTGTAAAAAAAAAAAACGATAAAGCCTTGCGTTCTTATTTTTTGTATTCATTTCACTCTGTTGGCAGTAGGTGCACTTGATTCAGCAGCCCTAGCGCCGGGATGCAAAGTGTTTCCATTTTGAACCCTTTCATATGTCTGAAGGTAGAACTCCGCCTACCTGGCAGACCCGGAGATCAAATCAAGTGCACCTATAGGACTACCGCTGGCCAATCAGATAGCTCAGAGCACCGTGTCTGTACAGTTTCCTCGCGCCATAGACCGTAAAAAAGAAGAATCGGACGCTCAGCAAAGTTGACACTTTGAGATGTAAAAACAATTGAACCAATGACTAGAGAGAGAGACAACGAATACAACAAAGAGCTGCTGTTTTTATGAGTTAGTTCATGTTTAAGTTGTTATTCAGCACTGTCAATACATTGTTCAAAACTTTTATGAGACATAAAATACAGACAGAATCTCCCTACTTCCACTCATGCTACAACCAGCACTGTAGCTGCAATGAATGGATGTAACAAATTGTTCTGTCACACTTGTGTTGTTGTTATTAGTGTCTTGTCTCTTCTTTTTTTTTTTTATTTTTTAAATCGCGGAATATTTCACTTTCTCTGGTCATTGTGGAGTAAATATGAATTGGTGCATGAGGCAGAAGTAATGCAATGCGACTTAAAGTTTCGCCATCAGCTGTAAGACCGTGTCCCCTCTTCTTTTAGCGAGGGATGGTGAGATGTGTGATAGGCAGCCTTACCGCTGCTCCCTCCCCACAGACTGACCATCAGATGCAGACCATCAGTCCAGTTAAAAAAGCCAATTATTACGCTCACTCAGCTGTGCCTCACAAGTAATACAACAAATGATCTATTACCTGAGTGTAAATATAATTTCAAAATGGTCTCAGAAGAACAACATTGGCAGGGCAATTCAAGTATAGCCAATTTGTAGTGATAATGTATTGGGCCTATAGCCTACTGCACAAACCTCATTGCTACAGATCTGTTTTTAATTGGTTCATGTTGCATAGGACTTAATGTTCATGTTTAAAATAAATCTGAGCAGTAGATCTTGGCTTGCGTTTTGACTCAGAAAGTAATCTTGACTCAGAAAAGGTTGGCGACCACTGTGTGTAGATCCTTCAGGGGAATGTTGTTATTTCGGTGGTATTCCCCAGCATTTTAGATGTGGTGTTGTCGTCATTGGATTTAGGCGCACTGATATGGCACTCTGAGCCAACCTTCCTATCTGGTGACCACATAACTGTTCCTGTTCCAGCATCACCTTCATGGGGGCATACCTGGTGCTAGTCTGCAGCACAAGTGCCCGGTAAGAAGACAACTCTTTAGTCAATACTACCAGCTTTACTTTTACTATTATTTTTTATATTTCTACCAATTTATTCACCTTTTATTCTTCTTCTTTACAACATTCTCAATTTATACTTTCATAAGTAAGAGATGGAGGCACTTTAACATGATACATTTTTCTTTGATGGCTATTAGATATTTTTGGAACGTTTTTTTTATTTTTTTTAGATTTTTTAAAAATTTTGTGAAAAGATTTTATCTGGCTATGCTTCCCAGGTCTTAACTCCTGAATTGGTGCTCTCTTCATACTACAATGTTGTCATTGTATCCCGTTGTCTTTTTACAGGCGACAGTATCCCACCAACCTCATTCTCTTGGGGATATTTGTAAGTATCAGCCAGAGGTACTGCATCTCTGCTTGACAGTTAGTGATATGCTTAGTTAGTGCCACGATGATATTATGACCATTCTACTGAGGTGAGATGCAATTCCTACTATACATACTACTCTGTAATATTTGTGTGTTTGTGATCCTCTTCTTGTCTCCAGACTTTGGCAATGTCTTACATGGCAGGAATGCTGGCTAGGTAAATTGTGTGTGTGAATGTAGACTGTCCACTCTTTTTCTATATGTGTGGAAATGCTGTCTAGTGACTTTTTTTTTTGACCGTCTATGACGGTCACTTTGTGTGTATCAGAGGTGGTAGTAACTTGGTTATCCTTCCTCTGTGTCCATAGCTACCACAACACTAAAGTGGTGATGCTGTGTGTGGGCATTACCGCCATGGTGTGTCTGTTCATCACGCTCTTCTGTTTCCAGACCAAGGTGAGCTTTTACAAGCAGATGGCTAACAGCACAGTCTGTGTTTCTCTTGTCAAGTTAAATCATTCTGTTTTGTGAAAGCAGTGGCATTGCGATTATTTAGCTCGGTTGACTTGACGTCATTTTGATCATTTAACTCGGTTGACTGGACATCATGTCATGCTTAGTCATGTTCAGCAGAGCAAAAAAACGTTCAGATGCCTCTCTGACATGTAAAATAATGAATCATTTCTGCTCTCTTTCAGTACATTTCTATTTGCTATGTTTCCCTGCTGAACGTGGCCCCCTGGTTTTCGGTCTTGTCTTGACGTTGTGTTCCAGGTGGATTTTACGTCGTGTCACGGTCTGCTCTTCTCTCTCATGATGGTGCTGATGGTGACGGGACTGTTGCTCCTCTTCACCGCACCCTTCGGATATGTAAGCGACATGCCTGTTAAAGCTACAGTCTGTGATTGGTATATTCATTTTTTTTTTTAACTTTAAATTAATGATATATTTATATATATATAAATATTGATCGATTTTGTTTGTCAATAAAATAAAATAAAACATTTAAAAGGAAATGGATTGCACAGTATAGTCAGAGACTTCTACTCATTGAACAATCTAAGTCCTAAATGCTTGATGAGCTTCAGGGTAGACACGTTCATTAAAGGAAGCACGAGGGTAAAGAACTTTACTGTTGGACCAAATTGACATTTTGGGGTGGGGTGACGATGTAGAAGGTGCTCTTTTCTAAGTTTATCGGCTCCCAACTTTCCGTCTTTTACGATCCATGATCTTGGCTGTGTCTATCTGATGACAGAGTCGGGGCAGGTCAATTTGCTGATGCCTTGTTTGACTTTGAACGCGAGTTTACATGACCTCGGCTCAGCCTATCAGACAACCGTGCCGGCCCATCTTGGTGGGGAGGGGGGGGGGGGGGCTCATTATATAAATTAGTATAACAGAGAAATTGTCAATTTAAAACGAATAGTCTATGATCCGCCGGCCATGTAAAAAAAAAAAAAAATGTTTTCATCCCTCAGCTGTTTAACAAAACAAGTGGTGGGGTTGATGTGTTATTTTATCACAGACTGTAGCTTTAAGTCCTTGAGGTTAAGGCTACACAGAGATTTTGCGTCCGTACAAAATCTGTCCGCTTTTGTGCAGAAATGGGTTGAACTGTTGACGGGGGAAGAAAACAACGGTTGAACAGTGTTTGAATGAATATGCTTCTTCATACGTCTCTGTGTGTCCACAGCCTATCCGGAGATATAATCACGAACCTGGACCTTTCTCAAAACTCTACCACTGACCTCTTTGTGATTTTACCTGAAAGGTCGACTAGAGTTTGTACCTTGTTGGACAGGACCGTCTCCTCTCATTTGTGACTGGCTGTCTCTCTTTATGCTGCGTTTTCTGACCTCGTTTGTCTTTCACAGATACCTTGGTTGCAGACAGCGTACGCTGGACTGGGTGCCCTTGTCTTCACGTTGGTACTTAATCATCTATCATTGAAAATCACCACTTAATGTGTGTATGATTGCTGCGGTGTTAGGACAGGTGTCTCTTCTCTTGTAAAATAGATTTCTGATCTAAATGCAATGAATCACCTGTATAAATATAAGGCTGAATGTACACTATATATATGTATACACACACACACACACACACACAAAAGTATGTGGACACCCCTTCAAATGAGTGGGTTAGGCAATTTCAGCCACACCTGTTGCCAACAGGTGTATAAAATCGAGCACACAGCCATGCAATCTCCATATATCAAATCAAATTTTATTGGTCACATACACATGGTTAGCAGATGTTAATGTGAGTGTAGCGAAAATGCTTGTGCTTCTAGTTCCGACAATGCAGTAATATCTAACAAGTAATCGAACAAATTCACAACAACTACCTTAAACACACAATGTACGGGGATGTAATAATAATATGTATATATTTAGAAAAACATTGGCAGTAGAATGCCCTTACGTGAAGAGATCAGTGACTTTCAACGTGGCACCGTCATAGGATGCCACCTTTCAAACAAGCCAGTTCATCAAATGTCTGCCCTGCTTGAGCTGCCCCGGTCAACTGTAAATACTGTTATTGTGAAGTGGAAAACGTCTAGGTGCAACAACGGCTCAGCCGTGAAGTGGTATAGACCCCAAACAAGCTCACAGAACAGGAACGTAGAGTGCTGAAGTGTGCAGGGCGTAAAAAAAAAAAATCTGTTGCAACACTCACTACCGAGTTCCAAACTGCCTCTAGAAGCAACGTCAGCACAAGGACTGTCCTTCGGGAGCTTCGTGAAATGGGTTACCATGGCCGAGCAGCCTATGATCACCATGCGCAATGCCAAGCTTCGACTGGAGTGGTGTAAAGCTCGCCGCCATTGGACTCTGGAGCAGTGGAAACATGTTCTCTGGAGTGATGAATCATGCTTCACCATCTGGGTTTGGCGGATGCCAGGATAACGCTACCTGCCCCAATGCATAATACCAACTGTAAAGTTTGGTGAAGGATAAATAATGGTCTGGGGCTGTTTTTTCATGGTTCGGTCTAGGTCCCTTAGTTCCAACTCCATATTAATGCCCATGATTTTGGAATGAGATGTTCGACGAGAAAGGTGTCTACATACTTTTGGTCATGTGGTGTATTTCTAAAAAGCCCCAAATGTGAATGTTAGTGACGACTTAGTTTTCTAGGACCTTGAGTAATGGTCTCCTTTCTCCCCCATCCTTTGTTCTTTCTCTCTCCTTCTCGCTCTCCCTCTCCTCCTCCTCTCTTCTGTAGTTCTTGGCCTTTGACGTGCAGCTACTGATGGGCAACCGGCGGTACTCCCTGAGTCCCGAGGAGCACGTGTTCGGAGCGATGTGCCTTTACATGGACGTGGTCTACATCTTCTTCTTCCTCCTACAGCTGTTTGGGAGTCAGGAGTGAAGTCACACCACCTTGTAGTCACGTTCAATAGCCCCCCCCCACCCCCTTGCTGAGTTTACTTTATTAGGATCTCGTTTAGTGACTGCACATGCAGCAGCTACTATTCTTAGGGTCCACATAAAACGTACAAATACATTACAAAGTACAGAGCAGTAATAGACAAGAATATAAGATATTACATTAAATTCAAAATAACAATGAAGTAAGTGTGTGTGTGTGTGTGTGTGTGTGTGAGAGAGAGTGAAAGACACAACAAATGTACTATTCACACATGTCATATATTCATATTCTTATACACAGTAAAGTTAGATTAGCTCTATAGAAAGAGGAGAGGTGATGTTTTTTAAAGCTATACTTGCTTTTTGCCTGAGAAACCTCTGGTGGCAGAGTATTCCGCAATGCCATGGCTCTTTACAGAACAGGATAGCCACGTCACGTTCAATAGCTCCCCTTTACTCTCTCTGCCTCCTCAAGTGTATACATCTACTCTGATATGCTTATGCACGTACTTCTGTTTGGTTACGCTCGTACAAGCACACACACATTTGAGAATGGATACAAATACATACCGGCACATATTTGTAATCTGACGCAAATACTCACCCGTAGTACACTCACACACCCGCAGTACACACACACACCCGCAGTACACTCACACACCCGCAGTACACACACACCCGCAGTACACTCACACACCCGCAGTACACTCACACACCCGCAGTACACTCACACACCCGCAGTACACTCACACACACCCGCAGTACACACACACACCCGCAGTACACACACACACCCGCAGTACACTCACACACCCGCAGTACACACACACACCCGCAGTACACACACACACCCGCAGTACACACACACACACACCCGCAGTACACACACACACACACCCGCAGTACACACACACACACACACACCCGCAGTACACACACACACACACCCGCAGTACACTCTCACACCCGCAGTACACTCTCACACCCGCAGTACACTCTCACACCCGCAGTACACACACACACACCCGCAGTACACACACACACACACCCGCAGTACACACACACACCATCATTACACTCACACACCCTCATTACACACACACACCCTCATTACACTCACACACCCGCAGTACACTCACACACCCGCATTACACTCACACACCCGCAGTACACTCACACACCCGCAGTACACTCACACACCCGCAGTACACACACACACCCGCAGTACACTCACACACCCGCAGTACACGCACACACCCGCAGTACACGCACACACCCGCAGTACACGCACACACCCGCAGTACACGCACACACCCGCAGTACACGCACACACCCGCAGTACACGCACACACACACCCGCAGTACACACACACACACACACCCGCAGTACACACACACACCCTCATTACACTCACACACCCGCAGTACACACACACACCCTCATTACACTCACACACCCGCAGTACTCACACACCCTCATTACACTCACACACCCGCAGTACTCACACACCCGCATTACACTCACACACCCGCAGTACACTCACACACCCGCAGTACACGCACACACCCGCAGTACACGCACACACCCGCAGTACACGCACACACCCGCAGTACACGCACACACCCGCAGTACACGCACACACCCGCAGTACACGCACACACCCGCAGTACACGCACACACCCGCAGTACACGCACACACACCCGCAGTACACACACACACACACACACACCCGCAGTACACACACACACCCGCATTACACACACACCCGCATTACACTCACACACCCGCAGTACACTCACACACCCGCAGTACACTCTCACACCCGCAGTACACACACACACCCGCAGTACACACACACACACACCCGCAGTACACACACACACCCGCAGTACACACACACACCCGCAGTACACACACACACCCGCAGTACACACACACACACCCGCAGTACACACACACACCCTCATTACACTCACACACCCTCAGTACACTCACACACCCGCAGTACACACACACACCCGCAGTACACACACACACCCGCAGTACACACACACACACCCGCAGTACACACACACACACACCCGCAGTACACTCACACACCCGCAGTACACTCACACACCCGCAGTACACACACACACCCGCAGTACACACACACACCCGCAGTACACACACACACCCGCAGTACACACACACACCCGCAGTACACACACACACACCCGCAGTACACACACACACACCCGCAGTACACACACACACACCCGCAGTACACACACACACCCGCAGTACACACACACACACCCGCAGTACACACACACATCCACTCTGAGGTATCTTATAAAAGCATAGTTTGCGTATATTTTTCCTCTCCCTGAATGTTGACACGCAACTTTATTCAGTTTAAAATATATATATATATATATATATATATATATATAAAAAATTTGAAGTGTGTGCGTGCGTGTGTGACTGCTGGGATTTCAGTTCTGTCTGCACAGGCAAGCTCCTACCTCTAGGGGGCACTTCAGCCCTTGCCAATCTCTGGAGTGTTGCTAGCTCTGGGCCTGTGCAAGGGTTAGAACCAATCTAGGGGAGTGTTGTTGTTCGGCAGTGTAAGGTAAACTGATCTTCAGGGCTGGGATCAATTCGAATTGTAAACGGGTCAATTCAGAAAGTAAAGTTGAATAATAATTTTAAATAATTTTAAATTACTTTTCAATAAACTGAGGAGTAGAAGCTATTTATTTCTAGTGTTTAAAAAAATAATTTATTTCCTGAATTGACTGCCTTCAATTAAAATTGACCACAGCCCTGTTGGAGGTTAGATCTGCACCGAGGCAGTGTTGGAAGGTAAGCTGATCTCAGATCTGCCCTACGTCTCCCATGTTACTCTTAGGACGTGACCAGGCAGTTGACGAATCACAATGAGACTGCAACAGAATAAGCTGACAGTGTGCTGTTGGTGGACAATCCGTTTGCTGGGACAGATATGAGAACGGGTTAATTGCAACCACGTTTATTCAGGGTGACTTGTGGTTGACCAGTTAAATGGACACTTGCTGATTCCCCTGATAGTACTTCAACTTTTCTTGTCTTTGTTATATTGGAATATATATATAATAATATATCACAGTTGACAAATCAGAGTCATTGAGTCATACTTTAAACAGTTTCAGTCACTATCTTGTGAGTCCAAAAGTATTTCAAGATTATATTTATGCCCTTAAAAATCACAAGACATTGATTTAACCAAGCCAAAATTTGACCCCGATTTTGGTACATCTGGATTTTCTCATCTTGGGTCTGTGAAACGTCATCAAGCCAATGAAGTTGAAGGATAAAAGTGACGCTTGCAGTCCTTGGTGCAATAATTTTTCTTTGGCTAGGTTGCAATTCTCTAGCCTCGTATTACCAAACTGATTACTGCTGCGGAATCCGTGAAGCGAAACAGAATGTAAGCTTGCGAGACTTCCGGATGGTTGTACGAGGTTACCGATTCTCTACCCTACTGTTGTACAACCTTCTGGTGTTCGAGGTTAACGTTTTCCAGAATTTTGCACTCGTTCATCCCGCCTCATACAATTTAAAAGTATTGGATTGGTGCAATACAGCTGGAGGGTGTTTTCACCGTATTTCTGACACCAGTCCATCCTTTTAAATAAGGGGGGGTTGCACACTTTGGAAGAAGGTTAAAGAAAAATAATGTTGCTCTTGACTAAGGAATGCTTTTTAAGGGGCAAGTTTCGTTTCTTTGTTACATTTAACTCACTTCCTCTACTTTGAATTTACGTGCCCGTGTTACGAGGTGTCAGGGCAGATTTCAAGTTGTACTATGCCTTGGACTGAACTGACAGATTTTTTTTTGCTATCAAAGGTGTTTTTAAATAGAGTAGTCGTGTGTCTCTTCAAATATGTATGAACCGAACTCGGATGTAGAACTTGTATAGAGGCATGTTTTGAGGTTGTTTTAGTTCAATTGTGAAGTAAGTGATCTTCGGGAGGTGTGGTCGGTGTGACGTCAGTTGTCATGAGCTGACATTTGTTATACATATGTCAGGGGTGTTCGACACATGTTTAACTCTTAAACACGCTTAGAACATTCCACTTTTGAATATATATATTTTTTTATTGTTGTTGTTGCATTTATTACCTAGAATAAACAAAAAAATGTTTTCTTTTTTAGATGCCCTGTAGTACACCTTAATTATGGCAAAGGCTGGGCTCGTTCTGTTAGGCTGTATAGGTGTACTGTTTAGTGTGGTCTCTTTCACAATGAAACTGCCTAGTGCATACAATATAATTTGCACTAAGTGATCGCTATAGAATCTCCATAACATTTGTTAGCACTTTGTGTATTTTAAAAGCCAATTATTTTTGGTGAAAAGTGAAAATCTGGCACATTAACTTTGTAATACTGAACAAAAATATAAACTGGTCCATTTCTACGATTTTACTGATTTACAGTTCAAATAACTAAATCAGTCAATTGTAATAAATTTCACATGACTGGGCAGGGGTGTAGCCATGGGTGGGCCTGGGAGGGCATAGACTCACCCACTTGGGAGCCAGGCCCAGCCAATCAGAAATTATTTTTTTCTCCATAAAAGGGATTTATTATAGACAGAAATAGCCCTCAATTTCATCAACTGTCCGGGTGGCTGGTCTCAGACAATCCCGCTGGTGAAGAAGCCGGATGTGGAGGTCCTGGGCTGGCGTGGTTACACGAGGTCTGCGGTAGTGAATCCGGATGTGGAGGTCCTGGGCTGGCGTGGTTACACGAGGTCTGCGGTAGTGAATCCGGATGTGGAGGTCCTGGGCTGGCATGGTTACACGAGGTCTGCGGTAGTGAATCCGGATGTGGAGGTCCTGGGCTGGCATGGTTACACGAGGTCTGCGGTAGTGAATCCAGATCTTGAGGTCCTGGGCTGGCGTGGTTACACGAGGTCTTCGGTAGTGAATCCGGATGTGGAGGTCCTGGGCTGGCGTGGTTACACGAGGTCTTCGGTAGTGAATCCGGATGTGGAGGTCCTGGGCTGGCGTGGTTACACGAGGTCTTCTGTAGTGAATCCGGATGTGGAGGTCCTGGGCTGGCGTGGGTACACGAGGTCTTCGGTAGTGAATCCGGATGTGGAGGTCCTGGGCTGGCGTGGTTACACGAGGTCTGCGGTAGTGAATCCGGATGTGGAGGTCCTGGGCTGGCGTGGTTACACGAGGTCTTCAGTAGTGAATCCGGATGTGGAGGTCCTGGGCTGGCGTGGTTACACGAGGTCTGCGGTAGTGAATCCGGATGTGGAGGTCCTGGGCTGGCATGGTTACACGAGGTCTTCGGTAGTGAATCCGGATGTGGAGGTCCTGGGCTGGCGTGGTTACACGAGGTCTTCGGTAGTGAATCCGGATGTGGAGGTCCTGGGCTGGCGTGGGTACACGAGGTCTGCGGTAGTGAATCCGGATGTGGAGGTCCTGGGCTGGCGTGGTTACACGAGGTCTGCGGTAGTGAATCCGGATGTGGAGGTCCTGGGCTGGCGTGGTTACACGAGGTCTGCGGTAGTGAATCCGGATGTGGAGGTCCTGGGCTGGCGTGGTTACACGAGGTCTGCGTTTGGCAGGCCAGTTAGATGTACTGCCAAATTGTCTTATGGTAGGGAAATGTACATAACATTTTCTGTCAACAGCTCTGGTGGACATTACTGCAGTCAGCATGCCAATTGCACGCTCCCTCAACTTGAGACATCTGTGGCATTGTGTTGTTTGACTAAACTGCACATCTTAGAGTGGCATTTTGTTGTCCCCAGCACAAGTTGCACCTGTGTAATGATTATGCTGTTTAATCAGCTTCTTGATATGTCAGGTGGATGGAATATCTTAGCAAAGGAGAAATGCTCACTAACAGGGATGTAATCACATTTGTGCACACAATTTGAGAGAAATAAGCTTTTTGTGTGTATGGAAAATGTCTGGGATCTTTTATTTCAGCTCATGAAACATGGGACCAACACTTTACATGTTGTTTATATTTCCGTTCAGTATAATTAAAGTTGGATCACACCTTAAATTAATTGCACGTCAAAAAGCCTGCCAGATCATTTGATAAAGCCTTCACAAACATGGCACACATACATCAGGTTTATAAATTATTTACGAACTTGTCTAAAACGTGTGTGTAACTGAAACACTTCACAATGGTGTAATGCCACCTAATAGTAGTTTATGAATGATTCATAAAGCCTTCATGTCTTCTGACCAAAACGGTGTGACTGCAGACTTTTGGGTGATCCAAACTTGTAACATTCAGGTTTAAGCTTATTTTTTTTTAAGCAAACATTTCTGGGTGGTTGATACCGACAA
Organism: Oncorhynchus masou masou; assembly: GCF_036934945.1. Classification (NCBI taxonomy): domain Eukaryota; kingdom Metazoa; phylum Chordata; class Actinopteri; order Salmoniformes; family Salmonidae; genus Oncorhynchus; species Oncorhynchus masou. The sequence continues at coordinate 7,143,982 of NC_088228.1, forward strand.
CAATAAATCCTTGATTTTTTTTTTGTTTGTTAATATTGACAAAATAAGGTTGTTTTCTAAAAAAAAAATAAAAAAAAATGTGTAAATACTTTCTTAATTATGTGAAATAGATATTTATGTGATTAGTTAAAGTAATTTATTATTTAGCCTACCCTTGTTAAAGAGGAGTTGTATTATCTTATCCTTGTTCACCAGCCAGTCTAGAGGACTGGTAAGCATGCCTTTTTAAAACGTCATAGGTAAATGTTCATGTACACGTCTAAGTACTACTCCTGTTCCTACTTATTCTTGTACATTACTTGGATTTTTTCCCCATAGATGTCACCAGATTGAGGAAACCGTTTTAATCGGTGACGTCACTTGCTCTGAGACCTTGAAGTCGTGGTTCCCCTTGCTCTGCAAGAGCCGCGGCTATTGTGGAGCGACGCTCTTGTATGCAGAAGGTTCCTGGTTCGCGCCCGAGTATGGGCGAGGGGACGGTTTAAAATTATACTGTTACAAATGCACCAATACTCAATTAGAGTGGGCTGACATGAACCAACAGAACAATGTTGATACATTGTAAAATACTCAACATACTACAACTATTGTTATTATGTCCACCAATAGTTAGATTCTGTATGGTACATTTAACCTTTTGACCTTATATTACACTTAAATCATGCACATTTCTAGCCTACCTATTAAACCCTGACTGACCACTGCTCTTACGTGCAAGGACAGATAATATTGTGGATTTTTCTGTTCCAGTTCATGGAACAAACCTTCTCAATGGTGTATGCTCCTCCCCTTTCTACTTTAACTAGAAAGATGGTTCGACCCACAATGTCTTCGGGATCATCATCTTCTATTAAAACTTAAGTAGTGTGATGTACTTGATGTGTGTGTGTGTAATTTGGTCCCATATTTTGTTGCTTCTTGAGTTCGAACCCGAACTCTTGACAAGCCTGCATGCAGTGACAGTGGTTAAGTAGAGCATGAACTAAACCATTTTGATGACAGCTCAATTAGTTTGGAAACCTTCCCTGTTTGTTGAAGTAAAAGATGTTGCTTGAAAGATTTGTGGGTTTTTTTCTTGCTCATGTCCATTATTATTTTTTTAAACGAACTATATCTTGAATTTTCTGTTGACCATTTATGCTAATTAGAATTTATATGGACACTTATACAATTTTAAAAGTTTGCATGGTACCTGAGCAGCTAGCTAGCTAAAGTTAAATTTGAATTAGCTTTATATCGCCAATATAGTAGCCTTTATAGGTATTTTTAAGAACCACCAGATTCTCTGCGATAACAAGCACGATCAACGATGCTGCTTCAACTGAATCTGGCCCGCCACTTACTAGAAATTAGCCCGGCTCTACCTCAGCTGTCAACACTGCAAGCTAGTTTACATGCTACTGCTAGCACTACCAGCTAGCTGTACGTTTGGACCCGGCGCATCAACCAACCAACACTCAACACGGTACCGGAGGATCTTGGCTGTGATAAACCCAATCGGATGATACTGGACTAATACCCATGTCGCCTTTACAATGGGGGAGAAAAAAAACGACTTGTTTTCTTAGTAGTGATGTTCGAATACTCAAAGGCTGATGTGGCTTTTTGTTTCCCCTAGTAGGACGTTTCCTTCGCCATCTGCCACTGTTCACTCATTTTATGATGAAGCAGTATTACAATTGGAAACATGCCATTGAGTGAAACAAGGGCTTAATTTAAAAGTCTAATGCAGCTGTTTTTGTGTCAATATCAACTCATTTATGCTTAACAATTTAGTGGTCAAAGAAAAAATGGCTTCGTAGCAAAGAGGAATTTCTCAAGCAAGAATTTTGCTATTACTGTCTGGGACTGAATGAATGAATAACATTTAATTTTCGTGTCGTCAGTTGGCAACCCATCCCTTACAGGAGTAATTTACACATTATACTGTGATAATTCAGTAATAGTTCTTCCTGTGTTCTGAGCAGTGCGCACCGAGTAAAACATAAATCAATTAATGTTATCCAAGCAATAATTATAACAGAGTCATAAAAATAATAAATACAGAAAATGAAAGGAAATGCGTTTGAACCCAGTCTTGCACAAAGAGAAGGGGTTTAAGTGGGGAGGGAAACATTGAAAACTAGCTGTTATTGGCAGAGAGGTTTAGAACCATTTCTTATTGATCCATTACCTAATTTAACGTCGAACCAATGATAGTGGCCAAAAGGTCGTATTTGCATGGGCGGCGCCATTGAGGGCTTCCACCATTTTAATGTAGTCAACTGGGTGGTACTTCCAACTTCATTGGCTAGCATGTTCTCGCCTGCCTTCAGCCCGTGTGGACATGTATGTCACGTGTGCCAATATTTCTTTTTGAGTCCTTTGCCCGCAAGTGTTTTATTTTGAATTGGTTTACTTACTTAGAAGTGCTTTAATATCTATTTATTCTTCTGCTGTGTTTTAGTTGACATCTTATTTCTTATTTAAGTGACTTCCTTGTGTGAATGAGGGAATGAGTGTGTTCATTAGGGACCTGAGCCACTACCCCCACACCTGAAGCGTTTTTGGAGATAATGACCTGCCCCTGCACCAAGGCAGCTCTCAGACATGTTCAGCAGATTCAAGCAACGGGAGAGGCCAGGTGCCGTAGGCTATGCTCGGCCACACCACTACCGCTGTGTCTGGGGAGAGGAGACCGGATGAGTGTGATGAGCTGACCGGAAACAACCCTATTTGGGATGAAGAGCCGAACAAAGTTTTAGTGTGTACCGACGGTTTCCAATATGATGACCTTACTGATGATGCTTTCTCCAGATGTGGTCTGCGACGACGAGACTGCAGAGGCCTTGTCAACAGCATCGGAACCCCGTGATGCCGGCAACGAATGTTTCATGCCCAACAACTATGGCCTCTCGCGTGTATGTGGTGTGGGACAGTCCTTGTCCTGTTGCTTTTCTCCTGTAACACCCCTTTTTAATACATATTAAATAACCTTAAACACTCTCTGTGGTATTGGGATTGAAAGAACTTTGTTTTTTTGACATGTATTTCCCATTGTTAGAGCTGTCAGTTGACTATACTGTCAACATAATACATCTTAATACATCATTTGAACACTAATTGGGCATTCACGTGCTAGTCAGAAGTGGAATAACTTCCCCCTAAATCCAACATTATTGTGTTAAAGTGCTTTAGAAGTCTGAGCAGTACTTCAACCAGTACTACTTGAGGTGGTTAACAGGTTAGCTTGCTTAACATTGACAATATGGTGAAACTAGCTACATTATCCACAATAAGTTTGTAATTGTAAAAAAAAAACAGACCTTATGGTTCAAAGGTTGGAGGTTCATTAAAGTGAAATTTCCCGGTCGGTCACTCCAAACTGCCATTAATGTAAATGCATCTGAGAAGTTGAATATAATTTTGGTAATCTTGAACTGAAGGTTTGTAGACAATGACTCCAATATATACCATATTGAAACTAAATATAACATTTGAATATTCAAATTAATATTGAACTCAATGAAATAGTCAATTTGTGCATGACAAATTCAAGGTTATGGAATTCAAATTCTATTTCTGTTGGCACTGAAATCACTCCTATGCAACCGCCTGCCACACCCATGCATCAACTGATGGCTGTCAGTAAATCTGTCAAATAAAATTGGATGGTGCCTTAAAGTAGGCAGAGTCAGTGGTTCCCAACCTGTTCCATTCCTGGCACCACCAAATCACTGACAAAAACCTCTTGACAGCTATTCGCGGAGTCGCGGAATGTTTTTAGCAGGAAAACTTGGCGATCAAATTTGGGTCAATTTTAGCAGTGAATGTAAGACATTAAAGGCGTATTATAATTAATCATTTGTACTATAAATATTATATATATATATACATATATAATTATACTGTAAAATGTATTTAATACCATTAATTAAAATCCCCAACTGTTATTAATTTTGGAAGAAAAAAAAGCGGACGGTCCACAGGTTGAAAACCACTAATTAGGCAAACGTGAAAAGTTAAATGACAAAATATGTTTATAAGTAGGCCTACCAGCCTATAATTCCACTTTGTCACAAAACATAATGCACCGTGTGGATAATCTATATTTATACAAGGGAAGGAAAGTTTCCACCCTTTCTCAGGAAAACGAAAGTTATCAGAATGTACAGTACAACATGTTCGTATCTTCGATAGACTTTCAGTATTGACACAGACAGAGATTTGACAGCGTGAAGAGGAGTCGACAAAACGGTAAGACGATGCTTATTGGGTGACAATCGAACAAATTAACATGTAAAAGGTGAATGTATCTTTCTGTATGTTTCAATATTATTGGGCAAAATATTTAAATTGTTTTGTGTTTTGTCGAAATTACGATAAAACTGATGATCAAAAACAAATCCTTGTTCACAAGTAGTATAGTTTGGTCAAATCCTCGTCATCTCGATAGAAAAGGGAGAAACTGTTTTATACAGTCTTGCAGGTCATAGAAATGAATTCCAAATCACAGTTACCTCAATATTCATTGTAAGTAGTTTTTCATAGGCTATCTAGAGCGGTAGCCTACTTTGGAAAGCCATGAGCCCAACCATATCTTTCGATGAGGCGTTGGCTAATTGAAAGTGAAAGCATCCTGATCAGGCTGCTGAATCATATGAATGGTTTGTAATGATGGCGTGTTTTTGATTGCAAACAGATCGGCTACTTCAAGATGAAGTGTCCTGGCTGTGGTTACCAAGTGGAAAGATCGTCAAAATTTTGCAGTGAATGCGGATTGAGGTTAGCTGCTCAAATTTGCACCACAGGTAATATATATATATTAATTATTTATTACTATTTTCAAGTATGTAATATATGAATGGCGGGGAATAAAGCTATCATATTTGGATGCTTACACTTAGCCCAAGATGTCTGTTGCTCGTTAAGATCCAAGGACTATATGTTATTTTCAGGGGTAGACTGGCTCTGCCAGCCAAATAGAGCACCACAGTATGAGTCATAATACCCAGAAAACCTAGCGGTCAAACAGGGAAATGGCTCCAATCATTTTCCACCATTAATTTTTCCCAAGAGGGATTTTAGAAACACCAAACATAAGGGCTGTTTTTCATGAAGGCATACCCTGGTGTGACTATTTGATAACTGTGTAACTCTCTCACGGACAAGATGACTTTTATCAATATATTTGCCTGTATTTAGCCCCAACAAATGAAATGCTAATTAGCTGCTAATGTGGCTATCATAAAGAACAACAAATGCCATGATGATCTGGAGTTAATGCAGACATTCTTACCTATCTAATGTTTGCTAAATGTAATAATGAAGAAATTGGCTACATTTCTTTACATTTACAATTCTGTGAACTGTCTTGGGATATATTGATAAACGTCACCGTTTCCAAAAGAGATTTACATGTTTAACAAAACGGCATGCCAATGTTAGCCTACATGAAACAGAGCCCTTTTAAGTGTTATCAAAATCCAACATGGGAAAAGTGAACGGTGTAAAAATGATTGGAACCATTTCGCTGTTTATATGCTCACTGTTTGCGTCTGCATTTTTTTCTTATGACAACTGAGAAACTCGGGGCAGGATCAACTAGGGAATCACGTTAGCACCCACGTGCTGGGGTTGAGGATGGATGGAATGAAAGACTTGGGACAAGTAAATCGGGAAATGTAAACATGTCCAAGTTGTTAAGAATTTAGAAGTTGTGTAGTGTATGCCCAGCATTAGACTATGCAGTATAACAGGCTAGATTAACTAGATGTTATGCAACCACACCATTTTAGTAGGCTCAACCTGGACCCAGGGGTAGATGTAACATAGTAAACGTAAAATGGAATGAAATGAAATGATACGTTATGTTTCATATGGTATGTATTAATTTACGGCTGTCCATCATCCATTTCATATGATATGTTACAAATTACAATTCTTGCAATACCTTATGAATTTGCTAAACGTATGATATGTTATGAATTCCCAATTTGTTGTACCTAACATTAGCTTGGTGGCTAATGCAAAAATTAGCTAAGTGGCTAACATTAGGTAGGTGGCTAACATTAGCAAATCAAGGGGTTCATGTTAGGGGTTCAGGTTATGTTTAGGGGAAGAGTTACCAAACATGCTAAATAGTTGCAAAGTAGTTAAAAAAGTAGTTCCTAAGTTACTTATTAGCTAAAATGCTAAAGTTGTCCATGATGAGATTCAAACGTGCAACCTTTGGTTTGCTAGACCCTACTAGATTTTGCCTTAAGTAAACCTCTGTCTTATGTAACCATAGCAAACGTAACATACCATACCAATTTGAGTACTCAGATTTACATTTACTATATTACGTCTAGTCTATGAGACCAGGCTGGTAGGCTAGGTTAATTATTGTTGTTTTATTATACTGAACAAAAATATAAACGCAACATGCAACAATTTCAATGATTTTACTGAGTTACAGTTCATATAAGTCAATTTGAAATAAATTCATTAGGCCCTAATCCATGGATTTCACATAATTGGGAATACAGATATGTATCTGTTGGTCACATACTTTTTTTTTAAAGGTATGGGCGTGGATCAGAAAACCAGTCAGTATCTGGTGTGACCACCATTTTCCTAATGCAGTTCAACATATCTCCTTCGCATAGAGTTGATCAGGCTGTTGCTTGTGGCCTGTGGAATATTGTCCCACTCGGCTTCAATGGCTATGTGAAGTTGCTGGATTTTGGCGGGGAACTGGAACTGTGGTACACGTCGATCCAGAGCATTCCAAACATGCTCAATGTGTGACATGTCTGGTGAGTTTGAATGCCGTGGAAAAACTGGGACATTTTTAGCTTCCAGGAATTGTGTACAGATTCTTGCGACATGGGGCCGTGCCCTACCATGCTGAAACATGAGGCGGTGGATGAATGGCACGACAATGGGCCTCAGGATCTCATCACGGTATCTCTGCATTCAAATTGCCATCAATAAAATGCAATTGTGTTCGTTGTCCATAGATTATGCCTGCCTATACCATAAACCCCACTGCCACCATGGGGCACTGTGTTCGCAACGTTAACATCAGCAAACCGCTCGCCCACCCAATACGTGGTCTGCAGTTTTGAGGCCGGTTGGACGAATTCCTTTAGTAAGCATGTGGCATTGTGACGTGTGAGAGAACTGCACATTTTAGATTGGCCTTTTATTGTCCCCAGCACAAGGTGCACATGTGTATTGATCATGCTGTTTAATCAGCTTCTTGATATGCCACACCTGTCAGGTCGGATTATCTTGGTAAGGGAGAAATGTTCACTAACAGATGTACACAAATTTGTGCACAACATTTGAGAGAGAGACATTTTTTTGCGCGTATGAAACATTTCTGGGATCTTTTATTTCAGCTCATGAAACATGGGTCCAACACTTTACGTGTTGCGATTTATATTTTGTAGAATGTTATTCTATTTAAAATGCTGAATTTAAAACCGCATACTCCGTACAGAAAGGGTTCTCAAAGTGTGGTCCGTACTTCAAGGAATCCAAGGCCAGATTAATAATATATATACAAAATAATTGACAAAATATTTTTTATATTTTAATTTCAGAAGTAAATATTACTAACAACAAATGATTAAACACATTTTGGCCAAGGTATTCGTGGAATAAATATAGAGGGTGTAATAAAATACAATGTAATATTATTTGTCTACAATGTATGTTCTTAACCCTGGGCAACATGGACCTGGGAGGCTCACAGGGATAATGCTATCCACAGTACTCAGTTCATAACCCTGGGCAAAACATGGGCCTGGGAGGCTCACAGGCACAACCCAAAGGCACAACGTTGCAAGACTTCCGGGGAAGCTTGTGAAACAGACCAAGCAGACCAGGGGACGCTTGTGAAACAGACCAAGCAGACCAGGGGACGCTTGTGAAACAGACCAGGCCTTGATTTGGGGTTGGAGAAGTAAATGAGAGATGAGAAACATTATTCCTTAGTTGTACATTTTCTCAATCTTAAGGTCTTAAGTAGTCGAACATGTTATTACTCCAACCTCATGAAAGTGACAAACTGACACGTTTTCATTTTAGTCAAAAAGTAATTTATATCGAGTGCCTTTGATTTGACGGCATGTACAATTTCTCTGCCAAATGACAAAACCTAAAGAATTGCAGGAAATTAGCTTGAAAACGACCTAATTTTCTCTCCAATGCCAAGAGGCGTGGCTTTAAAACATTCTTTCCCAAATCCTTGAGACATGGTTCATCTGGCTAAGCACTGCAGAAGTCATAGTAAAACTCCTTGTTGGCAATATTTATCTCACTTGAGTTTTGTTCCTATTATGAGAGGGGGTTAATTTCCTATCACAAAAAAAGGGTCCCGGCCCCACAAGTTTGAGCAGGTCCTGCGCCAGAGCAAATCAGTTGGTCAGGCATTTAAACTCCATGGTCGGGCCCCAGCCTCCTTTTAAGGAGATGTAAAAATACAATTCATACAAATGGGTGGGGTTGAAATTCAAATTTCAATTGTTATAGAGCATTTAAAACATGTAATAACATAATACATAACCAGGACCATGTTTCACGTGTTGACGTGGCCTGTTGACGATCACTAGGCTTCCTCATTAACCCTACATTGATCTCTTAACTCCAGCGCCGTGATATTTGTATCATGCATGGCCTACTGCATGAAATAGCGAAATACAGTAAAGATTTCAATGATATTCAAATGCTTTTACTAACAACACCACTCTAAGCTGTTCATATTGATATCTCTTTATAATAGGCTAATGCACATCTTTGTTCGCATTTGCAGACCAAGGCTAGAGGAATTCAGACAGTAATTAAATAGATTGGGAAGCATCCAATATAGAATTGCCTCTATACATCTTCCTACTTCACAAAATGTAAAAAAAAAAAAAAAAAAAAACAGGCCCGTTTTTACCACATTCTTGCTGACTATCGAGTCCACTTCCTCTCCCCCTCTGGCGCTCGTTATCACCAGTTTACTTATTATTACACCCATTATTAGTTCAGTTTGTGTTTCATGTTTATACGCTACTCATGTTTGTTATATTGTTCGATGTTCCGTTTATTATTGAACTCAACACCTGCACTTGCTTTCCAACTCCCAGTGTATACATTACAGAATACTGCCTCAACAAATGGAAGCAACAGGGATTTATTTTTTTCTTTCTGGTGACGTCGGGTCCATTGGCCACTATCGCAGCACCGGGGATGCCTCAGCTGGCTCGTCAGACTTCCATTGTCAAAGCTACCGGGAATGCCTCAGCCATCTCGTCAGTTTCTCATGCCTCGGTTGGCTCGTCAGTTTCTCATGCCTCGGTTGGCTCGTCAGTTTCTCATGCCTCGGTTGGCTCGTCAGTTTCTCATGCCTCGGTTGGCTCGACAGGCTCCCGCGTCTCTGCCTGCTCGACAGGCTCCCGCGTCTCTGCCTGCTCGAAAGGCTCCCGCGTCTCTGCCTGCACGACAGGCTCCCCCGGCTCGACAGGCTCCCGCGCCTCTGCCGGCTCGAGGCGACCTGCCTGGTCCTCGGGACTGTTCCTCTGGTCGGCGCCCTGCGTCAGAGAGCGGGTACTGTCACATCTACTCCCGCTCCCCCTCTCCGCCGATCGACGTCACCAGCTTAATCATTATTACGCAGACCTGCCACCATTGTTACGCGCACCTGCGCCACATGAGACTCACCTGGACTCCATCACTTCTTTGATTACCTCTCCTATATCTGTCACTCCCTTTGGTTCTTTCCCCAGGCAGTATTAGTTCAGTTTCATGTTTATACTCTACTCGTGTTTTGTTATATTGTTCGATGTTCCCTTTATTAAACTCACCACCTGCACTCGCTTTCCGACTCCCAGCGTATACGTTACACCGACATGAGCCTTTTATACCTCCCATGTGCATGCCGGCACCACCTTTGACGAGTGTGCGATGTGGATGGGAGTCTATTTTAATAAATCCATATATATATATATATCACAAATAAACCCATTCTTTAGTTTAGGCAGGTCCTAAGAAACATAAGACTTAATATAAAATAAAAATTGGGAATATTTTGAGTTCAACTATGTTGCTTGTCTGTGCAGCCTAGGCTGCGCCATGCAAATGAAATCAAAAGTTCTTATTTTGTTCATTTAAACTGACTATACACACTTACATTCCCCTGCGCTGATCACAGTCAACACACCCATATAGTTATAGTAATATTTAATATAATGTAATTCAATCGTATAGCGGAATAACAACAGAATAACATCGAAATAACTTGTGTCACCGAATGTGTGGAACCGCTGTCAAAAAAAGTGGTATTTATCATACCGTGCGCTTACCAGTTATTTTAATAAATCCATTGAATATACGCAATCACACAAAAAAATCCCTTATTAATTTGTCCTAAAACATTATGGTACTAATAAAATGAACTCTGAGGGCTAGCCGCATTGCCATGATCGCCAGCAACCAAGCAGTGGTTTTGACGAGTGGAGTTTCAGCGCCCCTCGTTGCAAAAGATGATGCATTCTTTTTAAACCAATGTCTAGTATCCATTTTGAAGGTCGCCAAGGTTACTGATCACCGAGGCACACTGTTGTGTTTAACTAACGCTCCACCCGCTGCTAATTTGAACTGGCGGTAAAAAGAGACGTGACTTCATGATGGATATCATCGATCTCAAACCCTGTCAGTCATAATTACCTAAGCCATATTTAATTTAACAATACAGTTATTTCTTTGAGGTAATTTAAACATTAAATGTCCTATACCAGACATAAATCAGTGTTATGGTTAAACATATATCTCATTATTATTATACATTTTTTTGGGATGGGCCAGGAGGTAGATAGGCCAGGCCAGGCCCCCTAAGGCCCACCCATAATGCCGGCCATGAGTTTGAGAACCACTGCTGCCAGGAGTATGCATCCGGTATTACATTTACATTTAAGTCATTTAGCAGACGCTCTTATCCAGAGCGACTTACAAATTGGTGAATTCACCTTCTGACATCCAGTGGAACAGCCACTTTACAATAGTGAATCCTTGGGATGTCCCTACCCTAAACCCTAACCTTAACCTTACCCTAAACTTGTTTTTAAATTACTCACAATTGCTTCCATTAAGTCAGAATATCACCTTAACCTTTTTGCATTTCAACTTTTAATGGGGTGATGTCCTAATTGGAAGCCCCCAAGGATCCCGCTTCAGCATGCACACCCATGCAGGAGCTGCTTCTGATCACGTGACCTTACCCAGAAAGGCCCTATGTATACAGCATTGTCCTATGTATACAGCATTGTCCTATGTATACAGCATTGTCCTATGTATACAGCATTGTCCTATGTATACAGCATTGTCCTATGTATACAGCATTGTCCTATGTATACAGCATTGTCCTATGTATACAGCATTGTCCTATGTATACAGCATTGTCCAGGACAAGGAAGCAAATCAGTAAAACATTTTTTTTTTTTTAAGGTCAGAATGGTTTGCATGTCTCTATCACACGTAGTTAATGTGGATCTAAATGACTTTACCCTCCATGTCAGGTGGGACCACTTCAGAGCATCAAACATCTGTGGTCCGTGAAGCAGAGCCCCAGAAGGAGGCTGCGCCACTGACGTGGTCAGAGAACAAGACCGACGCGCCTACGAAACACTCCAGTGAAGAACCAGGGGGCAATGTCAAGAAAAAGGTCCCAAATCTCCACTAGAATATAGAGCATATGCAGAGTCAGGATTGTTTTACATACCGGTAGTTCAAAATTCGGTAACACTTTACTTAAAGCAGACGGGTGTGTTGTTTCATTTCCTGTTATGAGCATTCATACGCCTTCTATGTCATCTTATTAAACAGGCTTCTAAATATTTTGTTTTTTGTAACCTCTTTTTAAATGACTCAACATCTGTCGTTAAGTCAGAGTATCGTTATTATGAGGCGATAAGAGATGTACAATTCTATATTAGTTTTAACAGAACCAGTCACACTTTCAATTTGTGCCGTTAGGATGTGAGTTTTGCGTGGGTTTTGCATCAAGGGAACCCAGTGAAATTAGCATGGAATGGGAACGCTTTAATGGGCAGGGCTTATGAATCAGAAATGCTGATCCTTAATGATTTATGTATTAAAAGGCCTCATTTTTGTATACATTGTTCATAGAGTGCAGGCTCTTCCAGCGCTGTTGAGCTGAGCACTGACACACGTCAAGAGAAAGATGAGTTGTCTGGCAGTGAGAGCTCTACTTCAGCGGTGGATGGCCCTCCTGTCAACACCGCCACACCTACTGGCCCTCCTCCTGTCAACACCGCCACACCTACTGGCCCTCCTCCTGTCAACACCGCCACACCTGCTGGCCCTCCTCCTGTCAACACCGCCACACCTGCTGGCCCTCCTCCTGTCAACACCGCCACACCTGCTGGCCCTCCTCCTGTCAACACCGCCACACCTGCTGGCCCTCCTCCTGTCAACACTGCCACACCTGCTGGCCCTCCAACCATGCCTATAGCCTCTCGAAACCCATCCCCACACCAAACACTGCCAGAAGACCAGGCCAAGGGTCCATCGAAGGCAAACGTAGACGCAACAGTGAATGAGCCAAACCAACCTAGTCCTACATCAGTCACACAGGCCTCATCCACACCCGAGACAGCTGATCAGAACACAGGAGGACCTGCCTCAGACCCAACTCAACCAGACAGTAAACTCTTGGATGAGGAAGACCTGAAGGGGACGTCACACGGGTCAACGGAGCCATCAAAAAGCCTTGATGGTGAAGATAACACAGAGGTTAGAGGTCTGAATGAACTGAAGACCTCTAGTAACCAGACCGACGAGAATATAACAAATGAAGCAAACTCAAAGAAGTGTGTTGACCAAACCCAAGTATCCCTTGGTGATCAGAGGGGTTCTGACCCAACAGATGAGCCAAACACTAGTCAAACACAATCTGCTAGTCCAGCACCCTCAGTAACACAGGAGGTGCCTGAGAAGACATCTAAGAGAAAAGATCAGAACAGAACAGAACCTGCCTCAGGTCCAAGTCAATCAGTAGGGCAGTTGTCATATAAAGACGTTCTGGTAGGGACCTCTCAGGAGACGGGAGATCTGTCCAGGAGGCAAGGGGTTGGCGACAGTAACTACAGAGACCAGAGCAGGAAAAATGAAGCAAACTCGCAGAACTTTGTTTCTGGATCCCACAAGGCAGAGGTAATGCATATATTTCTATTCTGTTATTATTCAGAATGTGGAATAAACTGTGTTTTTGTTGTACTGTAACATTCTTGAACTTAATAATTAGACTGGTGACAAGCCTCAAGAATCAAGGCAAGAGACTTCCAAGCCAAACAAGGAACCAGAGAAGCTGAGTAATACGGGTGGTGGTGATGCATCCAAGTCATCGACTATTGACGCCCCGCCTGTAGAGAAAAATCTGCCTCTGAACCAACGCAATGAAGACAGCTTCCAGCATCAGCCACTGCCTCCTCAGTTGTAAGTTCAGTATAGTGAATCAGTTCCGTCTTATGTTTCAATGTATGTTTCCTGTCAAGGGAGGGACTAGTGTAACTTTTCTGGACACAGTATTGGAACAACAAGCCGTGTAACTATCCTGGACCAGTATTTTTTTTGGGTGCAAGAATATTATAACATTTAACAGGAGAAAAAGTAGATCATGTAAATTTAAACAATTTTGAGTCAGTTATATATTGGAAATAAAATGAAACATTTTCTCTTGTTACTTTTCTTCCAAAAAGGCCACCAAGAACACAACAGGTCCCTAAGAGTGATGACCTCACCATCTATTTCCATGCTGTCATTTCCAAAGACTTCAAACTGAACCCAACTGACCGGATATTCTTAAGATCTGGAAGTCTTTTTGGATCTTGGGACAGAAATGTTGTGGAAATGTTTATCATCTGGTAAGGTCTTTAATGAAAATAATTGACTTGTGGACTTTAATCAAGTGTGTGAACAATTATATAATCAAGGATGTACTCAATGTATTACTGAAATATATTCAACTGATTATTGCATTTACAAAATCAACATGGGTGTTTTAGACTAGTTGTCCATTGTTTTTATTCAACTGACTTCAACATGAGGTTTATTCACCACTCATGAACATGTTTTATTTTGTTTACACAGTGCTTTGGGGAAAGATGGATTCCTTGTTGAAGGACAGGTGGTGATTCCCAACTGGAATAAGATTGATATTTGTTCCATACCCTATAAATATTTTGTTTATAGTAAGTGGAATGGGAAGCACTATGATCACGGTACATATGAGCACATCTACCAGACAAACTCAACGCTATTTGTCAACAGGTGTCTGTCCATCAGTCAAAAGCTTTTGACACTTGAAGGTACAGTTTAATGTTGTATAATCTCTATACTGCATTTGCAATTGCAACCGATTTTGTTGAGATGAGGTTAGACAATGTGTATTAACAGAGCCTCTTTTGTCAACACTTGTTGCAAAGCCCATATTGCTCAATTCTAAAATGTATATACAGTATTCCATTAAACTATAAAGCCAGTCTGATAAGATGCATAGAATTGTTTGGTTACAATTATAGTTGAAGTCTGAAGTTTACATACACCTTAGCCAAATACATTTAAACTCAGTTTTTCACAATTCCTGACATTTAATCCTCGTGGCTGGTAGGAACGTCAGGAGCCGTTCCTAGGGGGGGGATTCTGTCAGGATTTGGCCAGGGTTGTTCCGGGTTTTGGTCACTAGATGCCCCCATTGTGCTTTTTGACCTTATGTTTTTTCCCTTGTTCCCCATTATTATTTGCACCTGTGCCTCGTTTCCCCTGATTGTATTTAAACCCTTAGTTTCCCTCAGTTCTGTGCTCTGTGTTTGTATGTTAGCACCCAGCCCTAGTGTTCTGTGTGCTCTTGTCGATTCCGGTGGACGCTCTTGTGGAATTCTGTTTTTTGTTTTTGAGTATCTTTTGAGGCTTTTTTGTGCTATACCTACCACCTTGTGGATTTGCCTTTTTGTATTGAAGGACTTCTCTTTTTTACTTTATTAAATACACCGTCTTAAGTACTGCTGTGTCTGCCTCATCTTCTGGGTTCTGCTGACTATTCGTGGCTCAGTTGGTTAAGTGACTGTTTCTCACTCCGGAGACCCAGGTTCGTAACCGGGTCCTGACATACACCTTAGCCAAATACATTTAAACTCAGTTTTTCACAATTCCTGACATTTAATCCTCGTAAAAATTCCCTGTCTTACGTCAGTGAGGATCACCACTTTATTTTAAGAATGTGAAATGTCAGAATAATTTTAGAGATAATGATTTATTTCAGCTTTTATTTCTTTCATCACATTCCCAGTGGGTCAGAAGTTTACATACACTCAATTCGTACTTGGTAGCATTGCCTTTAAATTGTTTAGCTTGGGTCAAACATTTCGGGAAGCCTTCCACAAGCTTCCCACAATAAGTTGGTTGAATTTTGGCCCATTCCTCCTGACAGAGCTGGTGTAACGGAGTCAGGTTTGTAGGCCTCCTTGCTGGCACACACTTGTTCAGTTCTGCACACAAATTGTCTCTAGAATTGAGGTCAGGGCTTTCTGACGGCCACTCCAATACCTTGACTTTGTTGTCCTTAAGTCATTTTGCCACAACTTTTCAAGTATGCTTGGGGTCATTGTCTATTTGGAAGACCCATTTGCGACTGAGATTAAATGTATTTGGCTAAGGTGTTTGGAAACTTCTGACTTCAACTGTATATAGTAATATAACAATATTTGTTTATGATTTGTTTTCTCTGCAACGATGCATTCTAACCAAACCTCAACATTATTTATCTTAAGGTGAATGGCACCAGTATGACGATGTTGTATATCCACAACCAAAACAAGACTTTATGTCACCTCTTACAAGCTGGTGGAATAACATGAAGAGTACCTTAGTAAAGGGAAGACAGCTGGCTGGAAAGGTGATGTTGGAAGGCATCTTTGATCTTCTGAGAACCTGGACTGAAGTGAATGTGAGGAGTTTCTTTTCCCAGCTCCAGCAATTCTTCACCACATACAGCTATCCCTGTGTCTATGACGTTAGAAAGACACCATGGGATTTATTGTTTGGAGAAGAAGAGGTACGTTTAAACTTGACATCTATAGAATGCTGCATTTCATGTAGACATGTACTCTGAGCAGAAATATAAACACAACATGCAACAATTTCAATGATTTTACTGAGTTACAGTTCATATAAGGAAATCAGTCAATTGAAATAAATAAATAAATTCCTAACCTATGAATTTCACGACTGGGTATGGTCACAGCCATGGATGGGCCTGGGAGGACATAGGCCCACCCACTGGGGAGCCAAGCCCAGCCAATCAGAATGAGTTTTGTCCCACAAAAGGCCATTATTACAGACAGAAATACTCCTCAGTTTCATCAGCTGTCCGGGTGGCTCGTCTCAGACGATGAAAGAATAAACCGGATGTGGTTCTTTTATTGTCCTCAGCACAAGGTGCACCTGTGTAATGATCATGCTGTTTAATCAGCTTCTTGATATGCCACACCTGTCCGGTGGATGGATTGTCTTGGCAAAGGAGAAATGCTCACCAACAGGGATGTAAACAAATTAGTGTACAATATTTTTTGCTAAATAAGCTTTTTTGTGCATATGGAACATTTTCTGGGATCTTTTATTTCAGCTCATGAAACATGGAACCAACACTTTACATGTTGCGTTTATATTTTTGTTCAGTATAATTGAATTAACGAAGCCGCCCAGGACTTCAAATCCATAGTTGCCATATTCTTGTGTAGAGCCAACAAAATGATGCACGCACAAACTCACACAAAATAGTTACCCCATTGCAAAAGTTCAATCTGTTTTTTTTATGCTTAAAATGTTTAAAGTGCAAAGTGATATTAATAACATGTTGAGTGATATTTATCATTATTTATACGTATTCCCACAGGTGAGAAGCCTCATGAAAAACTTCATGGAGAAAAACCTAGATCCTCAGTCCCAAAAGGGCAGAGAAAAGCATGAGGTTTTCCTCTCAGACCCACTGAAAGCAGGAATTATTATCCTGATTGTGTACAACAAGTACAGATTAAAAGAGGACAACGGAAGTCAACTCTCTCATCTTTGTCAGTTGCTCTGCCTGCCAAAAAAGCCAAGAGATGATTTCCTTGCTTACTGGACAGACTTCACCCAAGGCCTACCCGAGCATATTAGGTATATGTTCATTGTCTTTTAGTCAGTTAACCTTGAAATCCGGAGGTTATTATGAATGTCAAGCTAATATGTGGTTATTTGTATACATCTAGTGTTGCAGAGGAAGTTAAGTCGCTATGCAACGTTGCAAGAGAGGGGCGTGTTGTGAGCTGGATCTTGGTCATCCCTCTCCTGCATCTGCTTAGAGGGGACAGCAAGCCCTTTGAGTCCATTCCACCCACCATGGATCCACCGTTTACCACCTGGGCAGGGCTTAAAGGGATCCGAACACAAGACTCCTACAGAGACACAAGGTATGAATCTGTGAAATGTCGACTGAGATTGGTTCCAAAGCTGGAGTTTAAATGGAACTTAAAACTAAAGCTGCATTTCAAACTTGTATCAGAAAACCATTTCCTTCTCACTGTAGAATATTTTATTGGTCATGTTTAATATCTTAATGAGACTCTTGACTGTGAATCCAGGAGCCTGATGAAGGTCATGACAGAACACAAACACCTGGTGGAGGTGGATCATCTACTTGTGCGCTCCTGGATGTGTCTGCTACAGTTGGAAAACTTGATGAGCTTTATATCAGCCATCCATGTGGGTGTCTTGGACACTCTTCAGCAACTCCAGTTCAGTCTCAAGTCTGTAACATCTTACTACACCTATGGGGTATGTGTCCTTGGTTGAAAAGTTATTTCTTGCAACAGTGAGGCAAAAATTATGATGTTATGGACTGAGATTGAATTCTGGATGCAGTCCATAACTTTGTGAGTTCATAGTCTGCTTTGATTGAGAATTGTAGCATTTTGTCATATCAAGGTATGTACAATGTCCAGGATTTAGTGGTGATATACTGTACTAAACAACGATATGTAATTTATCTAGCAACCAGTGAAAGAGATTTTGTCAAATCTTATTGAAATTACTGGACAACACTTCAGGTAAAGAAATTATATTTTTACTATGTTATATCTAGAGAAAATATCCAACAATTAAAAGTGACATGCCTTTAAAATATTGTATTATAAATAATTTGAGCTTCATGCAGTTACAGAACATCCTGTTGTGTTCCTTGACCCTCACAAGTTATTTGTTGTTGTTGTCATCAGTGATGACAGATATGGAGAATGTTGCTTGAAAACAGCTGTGAGTGTTCTGGGGACAATCTGTAAGGACACTGATTCAGACCGCTGTGATCTTCCACTGGACTGCCTGCATCTGGTCAGTCTGATTGCAGAAACTTCCGGAAGCTCCCATCCACAGGTACACCCTATGTGAATGGAAAACATTTTGCTTTCTGAATATCAAATCAAACTTTATTGGTCACATACACGTGTTTAGCAGATGTGTAGCGAAATACTTGTGCTTATAGCTCCCGAAGGTGCAGTAATATCTAACAGTTTCACAACGTATACCCGAAAATACACGTAAATCTAAGTAAGGAATGGATTAAGAATATATATACATATATCAGAGCAGCATTGGACTAAGATACAGTGACATAGTATAGAATACAGTATATACATATGAGATGGGTGATGCAATATTTACAAATGGCGGTTGTGAATGTCTTTTGCTGTTCAATTCCATACAACGTAATAGTTCTGACAGACTAAGTCAAATGCCATAATGGGAGGTATTTCAGTACTTCTCAACATGTTCATTTTCTAATATTTTTGTATTGCTTTATTTGAGCACAATTCTTGGTAAAAGTGATTTGAATGCAAACGCATTTTAAGTGAGGAATCAGATACAAATATATGTGTTATTCTTCATGATTATAATATGATCATTATAGTATAATATTATTAATAATAATATCTCAATGTGATCAATGTCTTGGTTCCCAGTCCGTGAAAAGTAAGGAAAACGAAGTTCTGGAGGAGACACTTCGAACAATGAGGGACTGGCGGCGAAAATCATTCCCAAGCAAATTGGTTAACCATGGGTCCTATTTTACCTCAAAGGTTGAGCCTGAAATGAAGGTAGGAATGTTAGACTTGAAGTCAAAGCAATGGTAACTGTGCAGTTTTAAATCCTTATCAGAAGAATCAGTCAAAATAATTGTACATTAGCATAGCATTTTGATGTGTACAGTGATTCTTTCACATTCAGAGTGATTATTTTCTCTAGGTCTGGAAAAGGTTGATCTCAGTCACTTTTGGGAATGAAGAATTCACTGAACTATGGAGAAGTACTTTCTTGAATGATTTTGAAGGAAAACTAAAAAAGGTATTTATTATAATCAATTGTAAAATATATTTAAATTCACTGTAAAACATATAATACATTTAACGGGGCAATCTGGAATTGGTACATATATATTTTTTTTTTTACTTTTAAAAGAATCAATGTCTAATCATATGCTTAGTTGAACTGACATTCCCCATCAAACAAAAAGCTTGTTTGTAAACAAGGTAATTGTAAATAATTGTATAGATTCACAACATAGTTAAAACTATCATTTGGATCTCATTGATGGTCCTTGCATTCATAGCTCTGTCTATGAAATTTAAAGTGGTTACATTTCTCTAGCCCCATATCCTCAGCTGTTTATCAAAAACACGTGGCGGGGAGACCGCTTTGCAGTTTTTGATTTCCGGATTGCCCATCTAACAAAAAAAATAGCCATTTGTACTACTGTGAAAGTAAAAACTGTTGATCTTGTGTGTCCTTCAGGAGAAGCCCATGCATCAGATTCAAATCTACTGTGACAAGATCGAGGAAGTGGGCAAGACAAGTCCCTATTTGTGTAACTCTCTGGAGAAATGTGCCTTGGAGGCAGTCACCGCCATTTGCCAGGCAAGATTTTTTTTAAATGATGATACTGTATGTAGCTTGAATGATAAAATGTATTTGAAGTGCGTATGTATGACAGTAAATGCTTCATCCTATTTTAAAAAGTTGGAACGGTTTCGATGTTGGATTGTGTCTTACCACTTTTCATTATCAGGACAAATCTAATCTTCGTGAGCTGTTGACGAAACATGACTTCAGCAAGTTTGAGAAGCTGATGTCTGTGATAGTCCTGAAGTCCTGGCCCAAAAATGGCGATGGACAGTACGTCGAGGGCGAGGAGTTGGTGATGAAGCACCTTCTCAGCTGGCCTATGGCCATAAGCATCTACCAAGTACAAGGTGCATATAGTATACATGCATTGCATTGTAACACATACAAAAAAGAAAACAACACATACCTGCCTTTATTGCATCCTGAGCCTTTGCATTCAGAGCCTTGTGTTTGAGTAAGATCATATTTCCCCCTCATTTCTTTTTACCCACAATTGACACGTTTGTCTACTTTCAGGTGCAAATGGAGCATTGATTAACCGGTTGACAGATGAAGCTAAAGAGCGGATGGGAGTGGCAAGCTCTGAGTTCTGTTCCGTCGCAAAGAAATTCATCAACGGGAAAATACAGATCCAGACTCTCAATCAAATCCTTGAAAGAAAAACAGAATTCACTCAGTTGCTGAAGATAGGTGATTGTTCTGGGAAATAGTCAACAATTAAAAAATATATATATATATATTAGTTAATATTGTTTCACTCCAGATGGAAAAAGAACATCTCAAACTGTAGGATGTGGGTTGACGTCAGTATTTTTCCAAAAACAGATGACCTGTGTGATGACAGTCGTTGTCAGGATAGGGACGCCATGAAACGATTACTGAGATGGAGAGAGGAGGAAGTGGAGGCTATCATCAATGACAAGAAGATGGTTGAAGGCCTTCTCATATTTTGCCACAAACTCCAGGAACATCTCAAAAGTGAGTTCAATGTTTTCAACTCTATATATTTCTTAAGAGCTTATGATATTTGTTTAAGTATTTGCAACATTTTCCTCACGCAAAACAACAGTGGCATAACGCAAGGTTTGAACACGCAACGTGTAAAGTATTGGTCCCATGTGTCATGAGCTGAAATAAAAGTTCCCCAAAATTTTCCATAAGCACAAAAGGCTTATTTCTCTCAAATGTTGTGCACAAAATTGTTTACACCCCTATCAGTGAACGAGAAATGTTTTGCCAGTTCCACCTGACAGGTGTGGCATATCAAGAAGCTGATTAAACTTCATGATCATTACACAGGTGCACCTTGTGCTGGGGACAATAAAAGTCCATTCTAAAATGTGCAGTTTTGTCACACAACACAATGCCACAGATGTCTCAAGTTTTGAGGGAGCTAGCAACTGGCATGCTGACTGCAGGAATGTCCACCAGAGATTTTTGCCATGAGGCTGAGTGACAATGTTGCTGTTATAGAGTTCAGGGATTCTTGAAAAACTTTCTTTCCACAAATATTTGTCTTAATTAATATGAACAACATTTGAAATATATATCTGATAGGCCAAAGTATCAACTAATACACCATGTAAAGGAACAACCTATTTATATACTGTATATTTATTTCATAAAATGCAGCTAAACTGGATTTATGTCAACTATTGTCAGGCATTACATTTTTACAATTATTGTCCAGCAAGAGTTTAAAGGCCTTGATTGTTTAATTCTAACATTAGATGTAAAAACAAAAATCAATTAAAATCTCCAAACTTATTTTTGTTTTGTTTTATAGCACGATATAATGCTCCAGGGCTCATTTTGTTAGCATTTTGTCATGTTTTTAAAAATTTAGAACATAAAGCAAACATTTCCCCTTACGTCTAGCACAGCAAATACTTCAATTGTTTCCGCATATGTTGCAGAACAGTGATTACAATGGTTTATTTTATTTTTTGGTTTATTATGACAAAGAAATCTATCTTTAGGGGAGTTGACAACAGATGCTCTAAACCGACATATTCTTGCCTCTAAAAATAAAAGTTCAATACAAATATATCTAAAATATGGAAAATCCCCAATGAAAACATAATCATTCTATCAGATCTTTCAGCACAGATTTGAAGTTAGATAAAAATCTGACTGAATTAATTTTTCATGGAGTTGAGAAATATAAAATTTTGTCTTTTTCATTCACAGTAAAAAATAAAAAGCTTCCGGAGGCTCGCAGAGGCCAAATTGCATCGCCGTGCGCCTCTAAAATGTTGTAACAATACGGAGGGATTCCTTCACAACCGCTCTGCGCTGCTCAGCAGAGCGCAAGTATGAATGCCCTGACTTTATACAGAGGACATAACCGTAAATGCTGCACGGTCAACACAGATGTCAGATTGACCATGCAGCAACTTTTAAGAAGCGGCAGATCTGTTCTATGTACGCTATTTCTATGCTTCCCGTTCTTAACTTTAGTTTTTGCATCTTTTACTTTCTGGTTTTGTACACCAGCTTCAAACAGATGAAAATATAATATTTTTGGTTATGGAGAAGATATCTCAAAGCTGTTTAGATGGTATAATTATTCTCTACACCAGGGGTTCCCAAACTGTTTCACTCTGGGCCCCCCTGCAGCTGTTTTTATTTTATTTCAAACACTGTTTTTAGAGAGTTTGAAATTGGTATCCTTTGCTTCGGATCAGGGCATTTCCAGGCATAGAGCTGACATGGAAATTTAATAAATAATATTGAAAGTATTTTGAAAATTCCCCCAAATAAACATTTTCCCTTTATATAATTTCCCCAAGATGTAAAGCTCAAATAATGCAACAAAGTATTTTTTTTTCAACAATAAAAATAAGGATCGACCCTACTTTCAAGAATCCCTGAGCTAACTTCCTGCCAATCTACACATTTTGCCATGAGGCTGAGAAAATTATGCAATTTTAAAAGCTTATTTCTTGTAATATATATATTTTTTAATGTCATGACTTATGACATGTTCATATGCTAACTGGGGGACCTCCGGGGCCCCCCAAAGCTAGTGGCCACCCCTGCCTTGTGGGGGCTGTGGGGCTGTGTGCTACGCCAGTGACTGATATGTGCAAATTATTTCCCTGAGAAGGAGACGATATATTTAACCTCAGTTTAAGAAAACTGTGTGATTCAGTTATAGAATGCACAACTCACCATGAATTTTGGATTGTTATAGTCATTTTGTTCATTGCGTGCATTTCTTTGCTTGAGGAAATTGTAGCCTTATGACTTGACATAACACTCATGGTTAAGGTTCTCATAAATGCCGTATTAATCCACAGTCGATGTGAGAGAGCTGCAGCGCAAAAACCAAGAGAACATAGATCAGATGACGCTGGATAATTTCATGGAAGTTCACAGACTTGACCATGACTCCTCTAATGTAACTGGGGTGGTCACATACTTCAACCTGTGTGATGACACCAGGCAGATGGCATCTAGCCTACATGCTATCAGGGACAGCTACATTTTCACTATGTGTTGGGAGAACCAAGCCAAAGCGCTTTCACAAAACCAACTTGACACAGATGAGACAGAACCAAAGCCTGAGAGGGAGACAGAAGTGTACACTCTCGATCTGATCCACAGCGAAATATTCCAGAGTTGCAATGATAATTACAGGAGCATCTATGAGAGATTGAGATCTGGTACGATATCATTGGAGGAGGTGGATAGTATCTTTGAAGCCTACAAAGACAAGTACAAAGACATGGAAAAAGATCTGAAGATAATGTGCAGGATCAACTCAGCTGATGATGGAAGATGGATCAAGAGCAGGGTCCAGCAAATCCAACAATACCATGACCTTCATCTAGCATTGGAATCGGCCAAGATCATTATGGATGTCAGAGAGACTATCTGTCCCCAAGGGGACTTCAAAGTACTACAGACACTGCTAGATATGGTGAGTTGGAAAAATTATCACTTCACAAAAGTGATCTTGGTTCAATATATTAAGCATTTCTACACTCTTAGAAAAAACAAGGTGCTATCTAGAACCTTAAAGGCATATTCGGCTTTTCCCATATGATAACCCTTTACAGAACCCTTTTGGGTTTCATGTAGAACCCTTTCCACAGAGGGTTCTACCTGGAACCCAAAAATGGTTCTCCTATGGGGACAGCGAAGAACCATTTTGGAAGCCTGTTTTCTAAGAGTGTAGCATTGCTATAGTATCATAGAAATCATATAAATTATTATGATGTTTCCAGAACACTGAGGACTTTAAGGAAGAGAGTCTGAATCGCATTGATGACAATTTGCTGGAGATCAAGAAGGATCTTGAGGACATCACAGAACCTCGCAGACGGTGTCTTCGAGAGCTCGGACTGAGGATAAACTTTGTCAAATGGGTCAAAGAAGCTCTTGAAGGTGAGGTCATACCAGAAGGCAAGGCAGAAAAAGAGCATCACCAGTAGTAGCCAACTAGTTAGTGTTTCCCATAACGAACTTAAACAGTTTTTCTTTGCTGTTGCAGATATCAACGAGCTGAAAGTGTTTGTTGACCTGGCCTCCATCTCTGCCGGAGAGAACGACTTGGATGTGGACCGTGTAGCCTGTTTCCACGATGCTGTTCTTGGTTACTCCTCCATGCTCTATGGCCTTCCACCAGATGCCGACTTTCATGCCTTCAAGGAGGCTTTGACAAAACTGTGGAAGGCACTTGGAAATGACAGCAACATACCAAATAAGCTGGTTAGATGTTATGATAATTATGACTTATTTAACATTCTGGGGAAAAGCTTGTCAAACCTGAAGGACTGAGGCCTGTATTTCAACATTGTAAATAATGGCTCTTCAGCACTACACTTTCAGAATTGTGTTTTTTTTTTGCAGAGCATCATTTACTGGACATGATATAATATGTAATGTCATATATTTAGCAGATAGCTTTTATCCAAAGCGACTCAGTCGTGCGTCCATTCATTTTTTTTTTAACTTACAGGTGGACCACGGGAATCGAACCCACAAATCCCGTTATTGCAAGCGCCATGCTCTACAGACTGAGCTACAGAAATAATGCTTGAAAACTATATTCACAGTTGTTTCCTCCCTGATTGCAGCGGGACACTGCACGTCATTTAGAGTGGCTGAAAATGGCGAAGGACAGCCACGGTTCTGTGGAACTCTCTTCTCTCTCATTGGCCACATCCATCAACACACGAGGCATCTACATTATCAGTGCACAAAACCAGAAGAAGGTATGTTCAATAAAATTAGGAAGGTTACTGTTGAAGGATTTGTTTATATTAGTTTGTTGGAAGATGTATCTTCGTTATTAAGGAGTTACTGTCTAGTAGTGTTGAGCGATTACCGACCTCAGAAGGCACTAATCGCTCAGCACTGCTGTCTATGTTTGTACTCGTACAAGGTTTTCAATTTCTTTCTGCTATTGTTTAACAAGTATCTGTAAGCTCTTTCCTGAATACCCGCAGATTGATGCTTCTTATATTGGATCTTGCCCATGGTTGTTTTCTTCAATAGCTGTGTTTAGACACTGCTCTGAAGCTGCAGATCCCAGAGCACCAGGAGGAAGATCAGATGCGCAACTACTCCTTAGAAGACCTGAGAGATCTGCAGAACAAGCTCATGCTGATGTCTGGAAAGGGGGAACCAAGCCAGATTGAGGTGGATCACTTTACTGAGGTAATGTGATTGGGGACCTTGAGGATCATCACACACCTGAAATAATAGTGACTGAAAATATCATGCTATCACAGGATCTTTAAATGAACTTACCTGAGATTATATATTTTATTTGTAATATATGATTTTATGTACAGAAACTGAAGTTTTAAACAATAACTTGGCTTTATCTTCTCAGGTTTTTGACAGTGTCCAGAGGCTAGCTGTAGCCTTTGTAGCTCTTTATGCTGCTGGGAACCCACTTTTTAGGTGTTGGGAGGCCAAGATTCACTGTAATACTCAAAGTGATACTGGTATCGTAAT
This sequence comes from Oncorhynchus masou masou, assembly GCF_036934945.1. NCBI lineage: Eukaryota > Metazoa > Chordata > Actinopteri > Salmoniformes > Salmonidae > Oncorhynchus > Oncorhynchus masou. The sequence goes on from NC_088228.1 coordinate 7,169,917, forward strand.
GGAATTCAACCTTGGCAACATTCTACAAAACATAATGGTCCAAGGCAATGCAATGGACCATCTTACAGACCTGTGCAGGAAGATAGAGGTGTGTTTGGATGACTGGAACAGATTCATGGACAAACAGCGATCTCAGCACTATTACCTCAACTATTACACCGCGGAGCAGATAGTCTACCTTTGTAATGTTTTGACAGAGAAGAATTTGAACACTAAGTTGGATGAAAAGGTGTTGATGATGCTCTCTTTCATCAAACCTGACTGCTCCGTGTCAGACGTGTGGGAGACATGGTTGACTTTTCAGAACAGCGGGACAGACCCCGAGCAAGATGAAGACCCCCGATTTCAGACATTCATTGACCTTCATAATGACTTGGGAGACTTTGATTCTTCTTTTGTTGATGAGGAAAAATGTGCCATTGATGTTCTGCAGAGCCTTCTGGATCAGGCTGTTGGTTTACGAAAACTGGATCTGGTCTGGGATGCTTACATGAAAGATATGAGGAGCATTCTCCAGGACTCCTTAGACACCAGAAGCTTTGGTAGATTGCTAGAGATGTTGGCCAACAAAGAGAACCAGGAAGAAGATGATGAAGAACCCATGTTTTTAGAACCAAGTGAGAATACAGTCCGGAGAAAGCTCCCAAAAGGCCTCTTCAATTGTCAACCTAATCTCATAATCTGCCCACAAGATGAAATCTTGACTTCAAGCATCTGCTTGTATATGACCAGTGACTATGAGCAGCTGCCTACCTATGATGAAGTCCTCCTGTGTACCCCTGCCACGTCCTATGAGCAGGTGGAGCTTTTCTTCCGGCGATGTCTCACACCAGGCTACATGGGTGAGAAGATCTATACCCTGCTCTTCGCAGACCAGCTGAGCTATGAGGTGAGCTACGCAGTGGAGAAGTTATTTCAGAAACTGAGTTCATTTTCCAGGAGCAACTACAGGCTGGTGATCATCTGCAGCGCAGAAGGAGAGCACACCTACATCCCCACTGCCTTCAATCAGTGCAAACGGAACATGGTGCCACAGGAGTCTCTTGAGAGGATTCAGAGATACCTGTCCAGGCATTACACTGTCCCCTCACACCAGACCAGTGCGGCATCTGTGTTCAAAGGTCGACACTTTGTTGGGCTTGTGTCTTCCCAGAGGGCTGGAGTTGGTAAGTCACACCATACGGAATGTGTTTCACTTCGTATAGTCCCACAGTGCCAAACATGGGTTTTCAAATGTAACCCTGGTATATTTAATATTATGAATGTTTTTTTTTAAATGTGCGTTTTTAATTTCAGTTGCAAGTCTTGAGAGTATAAACTATTAGTATTTCTGAAACTCAACACATATGAGTTATTTAAGTAGAAATTATTCAATGCCCATAAATTTGACCTAGGACTTTGTAGAGCTGAATCAAATGTGTTATTTATTTGTAGGAAAATCTCTGTACATACAGAGGTTGTATGAAAAACTGGAGGGGACTGTGACAATGGGAACCACATTCCGTAAATGCATTCGCTTAATTGAGCCCAAGGTCGATGAGCATATCATTCTTCAGTCCTTGTTTGAAACGCCAGAAAGCAAGGAACACAAAGTCTTTCATTTTGATGTCACATCCTCGGTAAATATTCCTAGTATTAATAAGATATTGAAAATAGTTGGATGTTTTTCTGTGACAGGATATTTACATGCGTGCTTTCTCCAGGTACAGAAAGGATTGCATGAATTTCTATTCAAACTGTTCTTCCTGCGTTACCTGACGGATTCCGACGGACTGATGTGGAAATGCAGCAACAAGCACTTGTATGTGATTGAGACACTACAATCCACCAATGAACCGCTCAGACATGCTTCAAGATCTGTAAGTGTCAATCTTTTTTTTTTTTTTTTTGGTCATGTCACGTGAAACGGTTTGAAGTATACCGTTAAATAGCCCTACCAAACGCAGACCAGTGGCTAGCTGCTAGCGTGTTCAATTTACTTTTTTTTGTGGTCATAAAAAGATGGCGGAAGATCAGTGTTTTCCGATGTCATTATCTGAAAACACTGATGAAATCATCTCGTGTGCATCATGTAATTTTAACCAACTATGGTCTGGGATGCTTAGCAGGAAAAGGTTTCTTTACTACATTTTAGTAAAGTAAATATATATATATTATTTATTTATGTATTTATTTTTTATGTATTTATTTATTTTTTATGTATTTATTTATTTTTTATGTATTATATATTATATATTTTTTATGTATTATATATTTATTATTTATATTATTATTATTATTATTAAAGGGGATAGACCTTTTCACATGAAAAAACATGACCTTTTCTTTACCTTGAAAGTAGTCCGTGGGGTGGAGTCAGCAACCCAAGATTTGACTTAGTTTACTAGGCTACAGTGATTTACGGTTAGCATTGCGTTTAGCTTCATATGATGCAATTTTCATCATCACACTTTTTGCTTTGTCCAGAAAATGCTTTTATCTTGTTGACATGCACACTTTTTTGGGATCATATCAACAGTGGACTAATGAACAAAATACAACAATATTTAATAAATATATCTTTAAATACTTTATCTGTTCGACAACCCATTTTAGTCATGGAGGTAGTGTTTGTCAAAATACTTAATATGGCATGTATTTGTTTGTTTAGGATCCAAAGGGACACTTTCCTCTCTTTGAGGTCTTTCCTAAGGTCTTCTGCCGTCCACCAAAAGAGGTTATGGGGTTGGAAGCGAGAAATGGAGACGATCCAGTACTGGACACTGAGGACCCACTCATGGATGACCAGTGTTTCAGGAGTGAGACCTTTCAAAGACCATACCAGTATCTAACACGGTTCCATAGGGGTGAGAATCTCGACAGCTTCAACTACCAAAGAGTTGAAGGAACTCATGCAGAGTGTCTTCAAATGCTCTTCATCTACTGTGGTATAATTGATCCATCCTGGGCAGAGTTGAAGAACTTTGCTGGATTTCTCAATCTTCAGTTGCTCGACTGTGAGACATCGGATTTCTGCAACTTTGAGTTTGTTGGAGACACTCTTAGGGGATTCAGAAACTTTGTGGTTGACTTCATGATCTTGATGGCCAAGGACTTTGCCACTCCGTCTCTCTGCATCGCTGACCAGAGCCATGGGAGGCAGCCGATGGACACTGGACTCGACGAAAGAGATCTAGCCCCGTTCCTCATCAGGAAGAGATGGGAAACAGAACCGCATCCATACATCTTCTTCAATGATGACCATGTGTCCATGACCTTCATTGGATTTCACCTACGGCTGAACGAGCAAAATGGGGTTGACGCCATCAATCCATCAACAAATGCGGTAATCAAGAGAAACATTATGACTAAAAACCTGTACAATGGCCTCAGACTTCAAAGAGTTCCCTTTAACATCGACTTTGACCAACTTTCTCGAGCAGAAAAGATTGAGCGTCTATGTAGTGTGCTGGGGACCAAGTGGCCAACAGACCCTGATGAAACGTATGAGCTCACCACCGACAACATACTTAAGATGATGGCCATTCACATGAGGTTCAGGTGTGGCATTCCAGTCATCATAATGGGGGAGACTGGCTGTGGGAAGACACGGCTCATCAAGTTCCTGTGCGAGTTGAGAAGGAGTGGGGCGCCCACGGAGAACATGAAACTCGTCAAAGTTCACGGTGGAACTACATCTGACATGATCTACAACAAGGTGCGGGAGGCAGAGAAGATTGCGGTTGCCAATAAAGAGAAACACGATTTTGATTCTGTTCTTTTCTTCGATGAAGCTAATACCACTGAAGCAATAAGCAGCATTAAGGAGATCCTATGTGACAACACTGTGCAAGGACAACAACTCAGCTCCCAAACTGGCCTCCAAATCATTGCTGCGTGCAATCCTTACAGGAAACACACAGATAACATGATCAAGAGGCTGGAGGCAGCTGGTTTAGGGTACAGGGTCAGAGCTGAAGAGACTGAAGAAAGACTTGGATCAATCCCTCTTCGTCAGCTGGTGTATAGGGTCCAAGTGTTGCCCCCGAGCATGATCCCTCTGGTGTGGGACTTTGGGCAACTCTGTGATCACACAGAGAAAATGTACATCCAGCAGATTGTACAGAGAGTTGTGGAAACAAATTCAATCAACAGAGAATCCATCAGGATGATCACTGATGTGCTGTCATCATCGCAGGGATTTATGAGAGAGAGGAAAGACGAATGCAGCTTTGTCAGTCTCAGGGATGTGGAGCGCTGCATGCAAGTGTTTGTGTGGTTCTACAACAACCACTCACTATTTCAGAATGAGTTAAAAGCATTCCTCCAGAAACAACCCCAGGAGGAAAGGAGCAGGAGTGACCAACTACACTCACTTGCCAGTGATCCAGTTGTTTGGTCACTGTTGATGGCTGTTGGTGTATGTTATCAAGCCTGTCTAGAAAGAAAAGGTGAATACCAGACCGCAATCTGCAAATTCCTTCCCCAAGTCACCCCAAAGCAGATGAAGCAGGAAATCTCAGTCATGCAGGACCTTCTGCTAAGCGGTGTCCCAATGGGAGAGACAATAGCAAGGAACAAGGCTTTGAAAGAGAATGTCTTCATGATGGTGATCTGCATCGAGTTACGAATCCCCCTGTTTTTGGTTGGCAAGCCTGGGAGCTCCAAATCTCTGTCTAAAACTCTGGTTGCAGATGCCATGCAGGGCCAAGCTGCACATTCTGAACTGTACAAAAGGCTGAAACAGGTTCACCTGGTGTCCTTCCAGTGCAGCCCTCATTCCACGCCAGAGGGAATCATCAACACATTCAGACAATGTGCCCGCTTCCAAGAGAGCAAGAATTTGGAGGAGTACATCTCTGTTGTTGTTCTAGATGAGATTGGATTGGCAGAGGACTCCCCAAAAATGCCTCTGAAAACATTACACCCTTTACTGGAGGAAGGCTGCATTGATGATGAGCCACTGCCTCATAAGAGAGTTGGATTCATTGGCATCTCCAATTGGGCCTTGGACCCTGCCAAGATGAACAGAGGCCTTTTTGTGTCCCGTGGTGATCCAGACCAAAATGAGCTACTTGAAAGTGCGAAAGGCATATGCTCATCTGACAAGATGATTCTGGAGAAAGTTAAGCACCTCTTCACACCTTTCTCCCAAGCATATATGACAACTTGCAAGAAAGGCAAAGGGTTTTTCGGTCTACGAGATTACTATAGTCTGGTGAAGATGATGTTCGCCATCACCAAGGCCTCTAAGCAGAGCCCCAGTACAGGTAAAATCATTGAAGCAGTCCTAAGGAACTTCAGTGGAAGGGATGATGTGGACGCAGTGCGTATATTCACCAAAGAGCTGCCCGGCCAATTAATTCAACCTGATTTGGATGGCATCAGCACTATTGATCTGGTGAAACAAAACATTGTTTCCATTTACCAAGATGAGGAGTGCCGATATCTCCTTGTCCTCACCAAAAACTATGCAGCCCTCCAGATTCTCCAGCAGACATTCTTCTCAGACCACAACCATCCAGAGATCATCTTTGGTTCCAGCTTCCCAAAGGATCAAGAGTACACTCAGATCTGCAGAAATATCAACCGAGTGAAGATCTGCATGGAAACTGGCCAGACTGTTGTGCTTCTGAACCTTCAGAATCTGTACGAAAGTCTCTACGACGCTCTCAACCAGTACTATGTTTCACTTGGGGGTCAGAAGTATGTCGATCTTGGATTGGGAACCCATCGTGTGAAGTGCAGAGTTCACAAAGACTTCCGGCTAATTGTCATTGAAGAGAAAGAGGTGGTCTATAAGCAGTTCCCAATTCCCCTGATAAACCGTCTGGAAAAGCACTACCTGGACATCAACACTGTTCTCAAGAAGGACCAGACGGAGATTGTCGAACAACTAAAGGAATGGGTCAAACACTTTGTCTCCTTGAAAAGTCAGCAGTCCAAGACAGACCGCTACAAGCCACATGATGTCTTCATTGGCTATCACTCAGACACATGCTCTTCTGTGGTCCTGCAAGTGACTGAGAAGATGAAAACTGAGTCTGATGAATCTGACACTCAGAGGACAGTCCTGGATGAAGCCAAGCTTATCATGCTGAACTGTGCAACTCCAGATTCTGTCATTCGACTTGACGGGACTAAATTATCTGCTGATGAGACCGAGTCCCTGACACAAATCTATTTTGAGGAGCAGAATCATCATTCCCTGGCAGACTTCATTGCCTCTCACACACAAGAGGAGGAATGGTTGCATTACCACTTTACAGAGGTAATTCACTTGAATCTTATTTTTTTAAAGAATATACCTTTTGAATAGAATGCATCTTATATTGCTCATAAATCGTTTTTTGCTCGTTTTGAAGGTCACAACATTTTCCCGGCTATTGACAGCAGCAGATATCCATCAGCTGCAGAACACAGAGCTTTGCAACGTCAAGCTTCTCTCGCTGCAACAGTTTGACACAGAGCATTCCTTCCTCAAAGAAATCAGGTCTGCTTAAAAGTTTGAAGAGAAGTATATAGGGTTGCACAATTCCAATTACTTTCCCAAAATGTTTTCCAGAATTCCTGGTTGGAAGATTCCTGGATTTCCTGCTTATTCCGTTCTGATTCCAGGCGTTTTCCAATCAGGATTTCTGGAAAACCTGGGAATTCTGGGAAAGTTACCAGAATTTTGCAACCCTAATTGTATCACTTGTGTGTGTAACCTTGTAGATCATTCATAAGAATGGTACAGGATTAGGAACATAACTGTGTTCTCTCTAGGCAATTTCTTGACTCCACATCTGCCGACAAAGTCCTCATCATCCAAACAGACTATGATGAGGACTCCCAGAGCATGAACATTCTGGCATCTGCCAAGTGAGTGATTCTCATTTAGATTTGTCGTCACAACTATTGGAGAGAACAAAACTAAAGTATTAGGTTACACTTGTTGTATTTTTTTTCCATTTAAATGTTTGATCTTTGAATCTCCTCAGATATTCATCCATAAATGAAATAAACAAATCAAAGGAAGGTGACAATGGAAGGGTGTTTGTTTACTTTGTTACCAAACTGCCCCGAATTAAAGGTGGAACTTCCTATGTTGGATTTCATGGAGGTGAGTTCGTGTTAAAAGCTATACAACAGGCTGATTTAATAGTATGATCTAGCATCCCAGAAATAAATTATCTGTTCTGAAATGCTTTCAATATTTATGGGAATTCAAAATACAAAAAAAGGCACTTGCACATGTGAGCGATCTTTCTTTTTTTGTAGGTGCATGGTAACAATTGAATAACGTGAAAGAAAAGAGAGAGCTGCATACAGCTCTTGCTAGCGTCACTGTTCTTTATCAAGCTTTACGTATCGTCAGAGCTTTGACAAAGGCCTTGAGGCCGATGCGTAAAGTTTAATAAAGAACAGCAATACTAGCAAGAGCAGTATGCCGGTTTCTCTTTAATATTTACCGGTATGCAATTTCCATCCTCTTTTTCTTCGCAAAGGACCCTGGAAATCAGTTCACATTGACGACCTTAGAAAATCCAGAGAGTTTGTATCAGACGTCCAGTCCTTGAGAAAGCTACCCATCAGCCAACTTTTTGAGAAAGTTGAAGAGCCGTCCGAGGGTACATTTTACTTGAATTATAAATGATAAATATCCCAAATTACTTGAATACAATATTTTATGGGCAGCCCCAGTGGGAAGAGAACCCATGACCCTTTCATTGCAAGTGCCATGCTTTACCAAATGTTATTATGCACAGTAGCACAAATGCCATAGTTGGGAATTGACTGTATATAATCCTAGATAATTCGTTTTTTCATAGTTTTCTTTCTTGTTCCAGCAATGCAAACAGATGACACATACATCGAGGCACATGGGGTAGAGCACTCTGTAAGTATTGTATACAAGTTTGTATTGCAGTTCTTAATTATAATATGCATGTGCTTCTGGTTTCTGTAAACCTAACAAGGTCAGGGTGTGTTATTCATGTGAGCATGTTGTTGTTTTAGGCTGAGTTTGATGCCACAGATCTGATGCGAAGCTGTGTGCAGAGTGCAGTGAGCATGCTCAGAGATCAGGAGGACCGTGGAGCTCTCAGCACCAGGAGGGTCGAGATCCTGCTGACACTTCTGGACGATAGCGAGGACCTGAAAGGTTACTGACCCACAATATTTCCAGTGTTTTACTGTAATTTCAGTGATAACGAGGACATGAAAGGTTACTGACCCACAATATTTCCAGTGTGTTACTGTAGTTTCAGTGATAACGAGGACATGAAAGGTTACTGACCCACAATATTTCCAGTGTGTTACTGTAGTTTCAGTGATAACGAGGACATGAAAGGTTACTGACCCACAATATTTCCAGTGTGTTACTGTAATTTCAGTGATAACGAGGACCTGAAAGGTTACTGACCCACAATATTTCCAGTGTGTTACTGTAGTTTCAGTGATAACGAGGACATGAAAGGTTACGGAACCACAGTATTTCCAGTGTGTTACTGTAGTTTCAGTGATAACGAGGACCTGAAAGGTTACTGACCCACAATATTTCCAGTGTTTTACTGTAATTTCAGTGATAACGAGGACATGAAAGGTTACTGACCCACAATATTTCCAGTGTTTTACTGTAATTTCAGTGATAACGAGGACCTGAAAGGTTACTGACCCACAATATTTCCAGTGTTTTACCGTAATTTCAGCGATAACGAGGACCTGAAAGGTTACTGACCCACAATATTTCCAGTGTGCTACTGTAGTTTCAGTGATAACGAGGACATGAAAGGTTACTGACCCACAATATTTCCAGTGTTTTACCGTAATTTCAGTGATAACGAGGACATGAAAGGTTACGGAACCACAGTATTTCCAGTGTGTTACTGTAGTTGCAGTGGTTAAAGACAAGACCTAGAACCTTCTCACTTGAAAAAAGAATACTACAGTTCACTATAAAATATTACAGTACTTGCTATAGAATTCTGTAATAAACTAGAACAGTACACTACACACTGTAGTATCACTCGATCGTGTAGTGCTTACTATATAATGTTGTATTATGTGTAAGGGATAAACGCCAACGTTCTGTACATTACCTTGGAAATAATGGACGAGGCAGCGGCACAAGGCAGAGCCGAGTCCTCTTGCGGAGTTCGTTTTTCCAATGTAATGCACAGAAGGGAAGCGTTTATCCCGCTAATACCCCAGTTGCCAAAAAAAAAGAATATTAAAGCACACATTTAACGGTAGAACAAAAAAAAGTTGATATTTAAATGTTTCTAAAAACAGATTCATACTTTCTCATCTTTTGGTTGCTTAGCGACGCGACCCAGTCGTTTGTTCGATTAGTTTGATATTGATGGTTCTATGTGTGATTCTTCTATATTTTCACTGGCAACGTTCTAATCCTTTTTTTGCTAACTAGCCAAATAGCTAGGGCTAACACAGTTACGAACTCTGCAGCCAGAATAACAGCGAAGTAGCTGCATTTGCGTTTGTTTAAGCTGTTTTCTGTTGACGTTCATTTGGATACATCCATAACGATCTGATGATGCCTGATTTTGCCTGGAATGTTTGCCTTCTTGTCTGGACACTTGACACTGTTCTTTACAAGGAGATTGCATTACATATCAAACACTAGGCTAGAACCTAGCTAAATCATTTGTTGAACCTGTAAATAAAAAAAGTATAAATAGCTGGTCAAACTAGAGGATTTGACAGCATAGCACCACTAAACTAGAAGCATGGGAGGATTTGACAGCATAGCACCACTAAACTAGAAACATGGGAGGATTTGACAGCATAGCACCACTAAACTAGAAACATGGGAGGATTTGACAGCATAGCACCACTAAACTAGAAACATGAGAGGATTTGACAGCATAGCACCACTAAACTAGAAACATGGGAGGATTTGACAGCATAGCACCACTAAACTAGAAGCATGGGAGGATTTGACAGCATAGCACCACTAAACTAGAAACATGGGAGGATTTGACAGCATAGCACCACTAAACTAAACTAGAAACATGTGGGAGGATTTGACAGCATAGCACCACTATACTAGAAACATATGGGAGGTTTTGACAGCATAGCACCACTAAACTAAACTAGAGACATGTGGGAGGATTTGACAGCATAGCACCACTAAACTAGAAACATGAGAGGATTTGACCGCATATTACCACTAAACTAAACTAGAAACATGAGAGGATTTGACAGCATAGCACCACTAAACTAAACTAGAAACATGAGAGGATTAGACAGCATAGCACCACTAAACTAGAAACATGGAAGGATTTGACAGCATAGCACCACAACTAGAAACGTGGGAGGATTCGACAGCATAGCGCCACTACACTAGAAACATATGGGAGGATTTGACAGCATAGTGCCACTTGCGTCATGACTGCAACAGTAGGGACGAGATAAATAAATGTTCATCACTCATCATGTTTGGTCATCAGATGCTCCAAAAAAAGTAGCTAACTAGCTGAGTTTTTCCTTGTTGGACCTGTGTTTACAATGTATCCTATTTTGATTTGTGTGGTGGTTAGTTCAGCTTTCTGTAACTTTGTAGCAAGTACGGTCTGCATGTGTAGGTGTCCGGATGTATATTTTACAACTGTCCGTTATCTGGTTTTAATGCCCATTCTAGAACGCCCTTCTAGCCAATCAGAAACGAGTATTCAACAAGGCTGTAGTATAATGTAGAATAACTGTCAGGACCCGGTTACGAACCTGGGTCTCCAGAGTGAGAAACAGTCACTTAACCAACTGAGCCACGAATAGTCAGCAGAACCCAGAAGATGAGGCAGACACAGCAGTACTTAAGACGGTGTATTTAATAAAGTAAAAAAGGAGAAGTCCTTAAATACAAAAATGGCAAATCCAAAAGGTGGTAGGAATAGCACAAAAAAGCCTCAAGAGATACTCAAAAACAAAACAGAATTCCACAAGAGCATCCACCGGAATCGACAAGAATACACAGAACACTAGGGCTGGGTGCTAACATACAATCAGGGGAAACGAGGCACAGGTGCAAATAATAATGGGGAACAAGGGAAAAAACATAAGGTCAAAAAGCACAATGGGGGCATCTAGTGACCAAAACCCGGAACAACCCTGGCCAAATCCTGACAATAACTGTACTGCACACTGTAGTATCCCTCGATCATGTGTAGTACTAACTATCAAACGTTGTAGTATACTGTAGAAAACTATAGTAAATACTACAGTATTTTCCACACAAACACTGTAGTAAATAAATTGTACAGTAATGTCTGCAAAAACACAACACTTTTTAAAAATCTATAGTAAATACTACTGTATTTCATTTGCATATACCCTGCCCATTCCCCTCCCAATATCCCGATTTGTGCCGCCCACAAGTTGGAAACCTGCATGCCAAGTATAGACCATATTTTGTGTTCCTTACAGGTTATACAAAAGAGCAGAAACTCTGAACTATCCGTTCAGACCCCAGTCCTACTTACCTACAAATTATGGAAAATGTCATCTTTTAGTATTTCTCCAGTAGGTTTCCTCAAGGAGAAAGCCTGCACCTCTATGTCAAAGATAGTAAAACAAAAACACTATTGTAAATACTACCGTAATATTTGCAAAAAATACTACAGAATATTATTCTGCAAAAGCACTACAGCAAATACTACAGTATACTACAATCCACAAAAATGCTACATTCATTACTATAGTATTTACTACAGTTTTTATTTTACTACAGTAATTTATACTATAGTTAGCTGTAAATACTACGGTATACTACAGTCAAATCTGCAAAAACACTACAGTGAATACTATAGTATTTATACCATAATCTACTATAGTACTTTTCATTATAAATGGGCCCAAAATCCAAATATAGAACGTCTGAGAGGAACAATTATCTCAGGTCGTAACAGCAAACAAATACTGTAACTAACTAAAGGTAACTGGCTTTTACATGAATGTATATGCTTGATCTCTGTATTGTATTGTGCCCTAAAGCTACGTTCCTGACAACCCTGAGAAACCGCCTTCACTCTCTACTGGAGAACCGTGAGCGAAATATCCCTTCCCCCAAGTTCTGGGTGTTAACGGAGGCATCCAACATCGATGCTCTTCAGGAGGGGGGAACCTTCACGTATGTTAATCAATGATACGGCACTACTCTGCATATGTAAAATCTATAATTTCATTCATTTTCAAATGGTTATTTTGTCTTGTCATTGTTCAGATGTATAGTCAGTTCATACTGTATTTGTTCCACAGACAAACTCTATGGAAGAGAATCCAAGCAGTGGTCACACCCCTCTTGGCCCAGTTGGTCTCAGTCATCGACAGGGACCGTAATCTTGACCTCCTGCTGGACAGCAACAGTGGGGAGGAAGTCCGAAATCTGTGGCTGAAGATATTCGGCAGTAACGAGATGCTTGATATTCCTAACGTTGATCTCAAGTGAGTGATTTATGTGTGATGATACACAGACCGGATTAAGAAACCGACTGGACTGCCTGGAGTCCTTGTATGACAGTGTAAGGTTTTATGTAGCCTGTGTTGTGTCTCAGTGGAACAGGTAGATGTCACTGCTCACAAACTCCCCATTTCCCACAGTTCTGAGTCTAAGACCATCCTGGTGCAGAGCCATGTGACAGCTGAGAGGACCATGTGCTGCACAATGCCCTTTAGCTGGAGGATCCGAGATATCCTGGACGAACTATTGATTCAAACTCAGCAGACCAGAGGTAAATAATTGAATGCCTTAATTCAGACTTTAAAAAAAAATTGAACGATACATTTAGATAACAATTGTATATTTTATGCAAATGTAATACATTATTCTTAAAGGTGTATTTCTTATCTCTCATGTGCACTACTTACAGTATTTGGTTGTATAAACTCAATCTTTTACAAATGTTTTTTTCTTTGGAGGACGTGTCAAGGTGTTCTTTGAGAAAATCCCCCTTGGTCAGTATCTGGCTACATTGGGTGAGAAACTGCAGAGGGAATTTTTCCAAAGGTACCTGCAGGACTTCATTGCCATGACGATGAAAGTGGCTTCGGAGGCGGAGTTAAAGGTATGCCTTTGCAACATCATGTTTTCAATACATACAAATAGTAAAACAATAGGTTCCATTTATAGAAAGGTCCTTTCTATTTATTGTCAAATATGATAATAATATAGCTACCCATCAATTAGATTACATTTACATTTAACATTTAAGTCATTTAGCAGACGCTCTTATCCAGAGCGACTTACAAATTGGTGAATTCACCTTCTGACATCCAGTGGAACAGCCACTTTACAATAGTGCAACTAATGATGATCCTAATGAATATCTGTATTTTCCCAGCATCTGTGTGAAGCCCTGAGCTGCTGTGTGAATGAGCTCCAGAGGCGACGAAAAGCTCCAAGTGAAGAGATTCCCTCCCTGCCCCTGATCCACACTGCCTACAACATGTACCGTACCCGCCTGCACAACCTCACCAGGATGATGTCTTTGCAACCACAGGTGGTTCCTCACCTGCAGAGAATCACACTAATGAAGAACAGCCCAGAGATGGTAAGAATCACACTAGTGAAGGACAGCCCAGAGATGGTAAGAATCACACTAGTGAAGGACAGCCCAGAGATGGTAAGAATCACACTAGTAAAGGACAGCCCAGAGATGGTAAGAATCACACTAGTGAAGGACAGCCCAGAGATGGTAAGAATCACACTAGTGAAGGACAGCCCAGAGATGGTAAGAATCACACTAGTGAAGGACAGCCCAGAGATGGTAAGAATCACACTAGTGAAGGACAGCCCAGAGATGGTCAGAATCACACTAGTGAAGGACAGCCCAGAGATGGTCAGAATCACACTAGTGAAGGACAGCCCAGAGATGGTCAGAATCACACTAGTGAAGGACAGCCCAGAGATGGTAAGAATCACACTAGTGAAGGACAGCCCAGAGATGGTCAGAATCACACTAGTGAAGGACAGCCCAGAGATGGTCAGAATCACACTAGTGAAGGACATCCCAGAGATGGTCAGAATCACACTAGTGAAGCACAGCCCAGAGATGGTAAGAACCACACTAGTGAAGGACAGCTCAGAGATGGTAAGAATCCCACTAATGAAGGACAGCCCAGAGATGGTAAGAATCACACTAGTGAAGGACAGCCCAGAGATGGTAAGAATCAAACTAGTGAAGGACAGCCCAGAGATGGTAAGAATCACACTAGTGAAGGACAGCCCAGAGTAAGAATCACGCTAGGTGAAGGACAGCCCAGAGATGGTCAGAATCACGCTAGTGAAGGACAGCCCAGAGATGGTAAGAATCACACTAGTGAAGGACAGCCCAGAGATGGTAAGAATCAAACTAGTGAAGGACAGCCCAGAGATGGTAAGAATCACACTAGTGAAGGACAGCCCAGAGTAAGAATCACGCTAGGTGAAGGACAGCCCAGAGATGGTCAGAATCACGCTAGTGAAGGACAGCCCAGAGATGGTAAGAATCACACTAGTGAAGGACAGCCCAGAGATGGTAAGAATCAAACTAGTGAAGGACAGCCCAGAGATGGTAAGAATCACACTAGTGAAGGACAGCCCAGAGTAAGAATCACGCTAGGTGAAGGACAGCCCAGAGATGGTCAGAATCACGCTAGTGAAGGACAGCCCAGAGATGGTAAGAACCACACTAGTGAAGGACAGCCCAGAGATGGTAAGAACCACACTAGTGAAGGACAGCACAGAGATGGTAAGAACCACACTAGTGAAGGACAGCCCAGAGATGGTAAGAACCACACTAGTAAAGGACATCCCAGAGTAAGAATCATGCTAGTGAAGGACAGCCCAGAGATGGTAAGAACCACACTAGTGAAGGACAGCCCAGAGTAAGAATCACGCTAGTGAAGGACAGCCCAGAGATGGTAAGAACCACACTAGTGAAGGACAGCCCAGAGATGGTAAGAATCACGCTAGTGAAGAACAGCCCAGAGATGGTAAGAACCACGCTAGTGAAGGACAGCCCAGAGATGGCAAGCACCACGCTAGTGAAGGACAGCCCAGAGATGGTAAGAAACACACTAGTGAAGGACAGCCCAGAGATGGTAAGAACCACACTAGTGAAGGACAGCCCAGAGATGGTAAGAACCACGCTAGTGAAGGACAGCCCAGAGATGGTAAGAACCACACTAGTGAAGGACAGCCCAGAGATGGTAAGAACCACGCTAGTGAAGCACAGCGCAGAGATGGTAAGAACCACGCTAGTGAAGGACAGCCCAGAGATGGTAAGAACCACACTAGTGAAGGACAGCCCAGAGATGGTAAGAACCACACTAGTGAAGGACAGCCCAGAGATGGTAAGAACCACACTAGTGAAGGACAGCCCAGAGATGGTAAGAACCACACTAGTGAAGGACAGCCCTTAGATGGTAAGAATCACGCTAGGTGAAGGACAGCCCAGAGATGGTAAGAATCACACTAGTGAAGGACAGCCCAGAGATGGTAAGAACCACACTAGTGAAGGACAGCCCAGAGATGCTAAGTGCATATATTTTCCACACACTGCCACATTTAGTTTTGTGAAATGAGGTTTTTTATGTGCCAAATGTTTGTATAGAGTATATATGAATGTATGATAGTAGTTGAACACACAGTATATATGAATGTATGATAATAGTAGGTTATCGACAATAGTTACTGTCAAAAAAAGGGAGTACTCCCTGACGGAGGCCTTGCAGCCGAAACGCGTCAGATTTTTAAAACCTTGTTTCTATTGAACATGCCATACAAATAAAGCCATTTTAATTAATTATATGAGAAGCACCTTGGTCCTCCTCTCTTTTTGATGCCCAATTCACCCCTTTTACCAAAGAGCACATTCTGTCTACCAAAATGTACTATTGTGTACCTTAGTAGCGCTTCCCTTCTTCCTCTTTCTACTAGTACAGTATATACTGTACTGCCAACATGCTGATAGAAATGTCATAGTAAACATGTCAGTAACTATACCATGTTTCTTTCTCACTCCTCTGCCAGGTTTTGGATTTTTTGAAATATTTGTTGTACCTTTATTTAACTAGGCAAGTCAGTTAAGAACAAATTCTTATTTTCAATGACGGCCTAGGAACAGTGGGTTAACTGCCTGTTCAGGGGCAGAACGACCCTTGTCAGCTTGGGGATTTGAACTTGCTTCAGCCACCACTCTAACCACTAGGCTACCCTGCCCCCACAGGTTCTGGATGTCTATGCAGCAGTTGCCTGTGTTGAGCTCCTGGAACCTCCTGCATTGGACTCTGATGCCCAGTGCCAGGACTGGCTGAAGCAGGTGAAAAGACTGAAGGGGTCTATGGAGCTGGTCTGCTCCCAGAGAAGCCTGAAGCAGTATGGAGAGAGGAGCCGTGAACTGTTCGACTACATCTGGTGAGGGAAATGTCTCTTTGAAAGACTACAGAGGGCCATTTGAATTTCTTTATTCCATTTTTTTTTAAAGAAGGTCAATATGCATTGCGAAAGAGGTGAAGACCTTCACTGTATAAAGTTCTGAATTCAAGGTGCTAGTCCGCCCACACATGTTGGAATGAAGTAGTAAAGCAAGCATATCCATGATACTCAAAAAGCAATAACAAAAAATATACAGTATCAGTCAAAAAAGTTGGACACCTACTCATTGAAGGTTTTTTTATTTATTTTTCCTATTTTCTACATTGTAGTATTAAAAACTATGAAATAACACATATGGAATCATGTAGTAACCAAATGAGTGTTAAACAAATCAAAATATATTTTAGATTCTTTGCCTTGATGACAGCTTTGCACACTCTTGGCATTCCCTCAACCAGCTTCACCTGGAATGCTTTTCCAACAATCTTGAAGGAGTTCCCATATATATGCTGAGCACTTGTTGGCTGCTTTTCCTTCACTCTGCGGTCCAACTCATCTCAAACCATTTCAATTGGGTTGAGGTTGGGTGATTGTGGAGGCCAGGTCATCTGATGCAGCACTCCATCAATCTCCTTCTTGGTCAAATAACCCTTACACAGCCTGGAGGTGTGTTGGTTCATTGTCATGTTGAAAAACAGATGATAGTCCCACTAAGCACAAACCAGATGGGGAGGCATATTGCTGCAGAATGCTGTGGTAGCCCTGTTGGTTAAGTGTGCCTTGAATTCTAAATAAATCACTGACAGTGTTACCAGCAATGCACCTTCACACCTCCTCCATGCTTCACAGTGGGAACCATACACCCGGAGATCATCTGTTCACCTACTCTGCGTCAAACAAAGACAAGGACAGATTTCTATCTGTCTAATGAACATTGCTCATGTTTGTTGGTCCAAGCAAGTCTCTTCATCTTGTTGGTGTCTTCCCGTAGTGGTTTCTTTGCAGAAATTCAACCATAAAGGCCTGATTCACGCTGTATCCTCTGAACAGTTGATGTTGAGATGTGTCTCTTGAACTCTGTGAAGCATTTATTTTGGCTGCAATCTGAAGTGCGGTTAACTATAATGAACGTGTCCTCTGTAACGAGGTAACTCTGGGTCTTCCTTTCCTGTGGCGGTCCTCATGAGAGCCAGTTTCATCATAGTGCTTGATGGTTTTTGCGACTGCACTTGAAGAAACCTTAATGTCTTAAAGTAATGCTGGACTCTCGCTTCTCTTTACTTTTTTGAGCTGTTCTTGCCATAATATGGACTTGGTCTTTTACCAAATAGGGCTAACTTCTGTATGCCACCCCTACCTTGTCACAACACAACTGGTTGGCTCAAACACATTAAGAAAGAAAGAAATTACACAAATGAACTTTTAACAAGGCACACATGTTAAATGAAATGCATTCCAGGTGACTACCTCATGAAGCTGGTTGAAAGAATGCCAAGTGTGTGCAAAGCTTTCATCAAGGCAAAGGGTACTCTCAAATATAAAATATATTTTGAATTTTCACTTTTTTTGGTTACTACATGATTCCATATGTGTTTCATAGTTTTGATGTTTGTGTTTTGATACATATATTTGTTTGACTATTTTCTATATTGTATGTGTGTGTGTGTGTGTGTGTGTGTGTAAGTAATTGTTTGTCTGAATTAACTTTCTCCCAGATATGGCTAATTCTTCCAGAATAAGTAAAGATTTGTCCTGGTTTGTTTTGTGTCTTTAGTAATCATTGGAACCGTATCTGCATCGTCTCTCTGTTTGTGGAACACATGCTGCTAGGCTTTGAGTCTGAGGAGAGGGCGCTCAAGTCTCTGGTCCTTGATCACACTCATACCTTAGGCAAAGTGAGTTCACATAATATGTTTCTGTTATTTAAGTCAACATGCCACCGATTTACATTTTGTGCTTTGTTTATACTTATATATTTATTTCCATATTTCAGGTTTTGCACCCATCACTTAAACTATGTATATGTGAACTCGAACTATGTTAACGTATTGCAATTTTCTCATTACATTGAACTTTGTGCTTAAAGGATAAATTCAGTATTTTACAAGTGAATGTTTAAACTGTTCCTAACTCTGTAACTTCAGCTAACTTTTGACACCACTAGCTAAAAACCGATGGGAGTAATGGGCGACAACTGTGTAATTAAAAAAATAATAATAATTCAACTGAAGTCAACTCAATTGGTTGGATGTCATTTTAACTAATATGTGACTGCTAATTATCTCGTGTGGCAGATTCTGACAAAAAACTCAGACGTAAAATCGGAGGAACCATTTGCGGCCATCATTACAGTACTGAAGACTTGCAAGCAAAAAGCAAGTGATCTGATTTGCAAGTAAGTCTATTTGATATAATTTATTTAGTGTAAAAAGCTATTCATATTATATGTCTACATTATTCGCTGTGGCTGATAAGCTGCATACAGAATTTGATGTTTAATGACGCCAGCTATTTTTTTGCGTTAGGTTTGGTTTCCAGTGCCGTGTGTGCATGGGGGAACCACAAGACCCGGTGGATCTGCCCTGTCACCACATCTTCTGTCTGACCTGTGTCAGAGGATGTCTCAACACAGGCCAAATGTACTGCCCCATGTGCAAACACGAACTCCCAGATGACTTCCAGGTCAAAGTGTCTGAGGACATAAGGTGGGTGTGTTTTACCCTTTAAAAAAAAATAAAACTGGATAGCCAATGATAAAGGACATGTCTTTCCCTGTAACCGTCTTATCTGTCTAAATCTGTCTGTTATGGTTTTGCAGAGCTTGCATCACCCTAAACGCCCAGTTCAGGCAGAGTTGCAATGCGTTTTTCATAGACCTGGTCACTACTGTGTGCTTCAAGGACAACATCCCCCCATCAAAAGGTGTTATCCTGCACCTGTTGTCCTTCCTCATGGTCGAGACAGAACCCATCCCACTCATCAGAGGTACCCTCAACACACACATGCAATAACACACAAACACACTAGTCAAAAATATAGAGTTTAGATTCTGTTTGTTCCTGTATTCTTTTTGACATTTTAAGCATTTAAACAGACCGGAGGAAAGATTGTGGCTCAGTAAAATGTTTTTAATCTTTGTTCTGATTTGTATTATATTTGTTCCAGCACAAAGTCAGATACACACCAAAGATTTCTCACCATTTGATGAGTCTATGGACAAGAATCCTGTGGTGCGATCAGTGATACTCAAGCTTCTGCTCAAGTACACGTGAGTGAACCAGAAAAGAAAGTGTTGTTTTAACACACATACATATATACATACACACACACACACACACACACACACACACACACACACAAAAGTATGTGGACATCCCTTCAAATGAGTGGATTCGGCTATTTCAGCCACACCCGTTGCTGATAGGTGTATAAAATCGAGCACACAGCCATGCAATCTCCATAGACAAACATTGGCAGTAGAATGGCCTTACTGAAGAGCTCAGTGACTTCAACGTGGCACCGTAATAGGATGCCACCTTTCCAACAAGTGAGTTCGTAAAATGTCTGCCTTGCTGGAGCTGCCCCGGTCAACTAAGTGCTATCATTGTGTAGTGGAAACGTCTAGGAGCAACAATGGCTCAGCTGCGAAGTGGTAGGCCACAAAAGCTCACAGAACGGGTCCGTTGAGTGCTGAAACGCGTACCATGTAAAAATCGTCTGTCCTTGTTTGCAACACTCCACTACCGTGTTTCAAACTGCCTCTGGAAGCAACGTCAGCACAAGGACTGTTTGTCGGGAGCTTCATGAAATGGGTTTCCATGGCCGAGCATTCCGCACACAAGCCTAAGATCACCATGCGCAATGCCAAGCGTCGGCTGGAGTGGTGTAAAGCTTGGACTCTGGAGCAGTGGAAAGGTGTTCTCTGGAGTGATGAATCATGCTTCATCATCTGGCAGTCTGACCGACGAATCTGGGTTTGGCGGATGCCAAGAGAATGCTACCTGCCCCAATGTTTAGTGCCAACTGTAAAGTTTGGTGGAAGCGGAATAATGGTCTGGGGCTGTTTTTCATGGTTCAGGCTTGGCTCCTTAGTTCCAGTGAAGGGAAATCGTAACGCTACAGCATACAATGACATTATAGACGATTCTGTGCTTCCAACTTTGTAGCAACAGTTTGGGGAAGGCCCTTTCCTGTTTCAGCATGACAATGCCCCTGTGCACAAAACGATGTCCATACAGAAATTAGTTGTCTATCGGTGTGGAAGAACTTGACTGGCCTGCACAGAGCCCTGACCTCAACCCCATCGAACACCTTTGGGATGAATTTGAATGCCGACTGCGAGCCAAACCTAATTGCCCAACATCAGTCTCACTGATCATCAATCTCACTGATGCTCTTGTGGCTGAATGGAAGCAAGTCCCCGCAGCAATGTTCCAACATTTTGTGGAAATCCTTCCCAGAAGAGTGAAGGCTTTTATAGCAGCAAAGGGGGGACCAACTCCATATTAAAGCCCATAATTTTGGAATGAGATGTTTGACGAGCAGGTGTCCACATACTTTTCATCATGTAGTGTATCACTGCAATGCTGCTGTAACCAGCAACGCAATTCAGTTTGTTTCAGATGTTATCAAACATTTGACTGAAAATGAACTTTTTTTTGTTTGTTGTTGTGTGTTTTTAGCTTTGATGAAGTCAAAGAATATCTGCAGCAGTATTTGACATTGATAGAAGAGAGCAACATTCTAGAGGCTGAGGATAAAAATGAACTTTATGCGCTCTACATCAACTGCCTTGAGGTAGGATCTGACAGGATTTCACCCTAAATCAATGGAGTGCTATCACTATTCTATTTGTAAAAGAGGTCTTCTAACCTCAACGGAACTTTCTGGATAAATAAAGGTTAAATAAATAGAATAGATGTTTAAAACGGTTTTTCTGCAGGACTCCATGTTCGACAGAAATCCACATGAATGCCAGAAGCCTGCAGACCAGCAGGCCTACCTGCAGAAAGAGGCTGAGTTCTTGAGTCACTTCCTGGACTCTGTCACTGCGTCGGCTGAGACTGTCACAATAGAGTACCTGCAACAGATCGCGAGGGTCCGTCTATGCCTGGACACGGCTGCACACTTGCTCCATAGCACACAGTCTGGTAAAAACACTCAGTCAATATGGCGTCACGATTTCTGATCCGTGTTGCTTTACAAATTGTGCTTGTTGGTGTGAATTAATTATAGTTTTTTAAAATGTTTTATACGGAATGTTTTATAAGGAATACTTGCAAATCACTTTGACTGACTGATCCAAGATCTGTCCTCGGTTCCTCACATTGTGTGCAGGGGAATGTGAAAATCGTCAGGATGCTGTTGAGGAGTTCCTGTGTGCTGTTAGGAGCCTGTGTAAGGAGAGTAAGAACGACTGGTACAGGGTTTACCTGATCCGCAACATCAGCAGCCAGCAGGGTGTAGAGTATGTCCAGAGAATGCTGAGGGATACAGAGACGTACAGGTGGCTTTTTCCTGAAGAGGTGCAACAACAGGTACATCACAGGGTTTCATACAACCCCATTTTTTTTTTAAACTGTTAAATCCCCCATTGATCCTGTTTTCTGTCCTCTAGTGTTTACAAACATGTTTCTAAAGTGGGACCTGAGTGGCTTAGATACAACGATGTGTATTTCCTAGCTAGTACTGTGAAGGACGATGTTATAGATATCAGGGTCTCTTCCATTGTCTTGCATGCAGAATGAAGATGTTGGCCAGATGGACCAGTATCTCGTCTATGGAGACGACTACCAGGTTATCCGCGAGGCTGTTGCCAAAGCAGTACTAGAGGACAGTGTGCAGGAGATTGAGGATACCTGTCAGGTATTAGTTTAACTCCACTAAACTTAATACCACTGTATGTAATGTGTGTGTATTAGTTTTATTACAATGTGTAATTTGTGTGTGTGTGTGTGTGTGTGTGTGTTAGTTTTATTAAAACTATTTCTAACCTAAGATTTTATGGATGTTTGGTGAATTTGCCCTCAGCTTTGTGTGTTGTTTTGTTGTAGAGATGTACTGCACCTGCAAGGAGGCGGACCTTGTATATCCTGCTGGCTCTTTTCAGAGAAGTCACCAGTCTGTACCGTGCAGCCAACACAGGCCTCCACCCCACCCCTAAGGTAGGAACACAGGCCTCCACCCCACCCCTAAGGTGGGAACACAGGCCTCCACCCCGCCCCTAAGGTGGGAACACAGGCCTCCACCCCGCCCCTAAGGTGGGAACACAGGCCTCCACCCCACCCCTAAGGTAGGAACACAGGCCTCCACCCCGCCCCTAAGGTAGGAACACAGGCCTTGTTGTGGAAAATCGGATCAAATACAACGCTTTTTAAAAAAAAAATATTATTTCACCTTTATTTAACCAGGTAGGCTAGTTGAGATCAAGTTCTCATTTGCAACTGCGACCTGGCCAAGATAAAGCATAGCAGTGTGAACAGACAACACAGAGTTATACATGGAGTAAACAATTAACAAGTCAATAACACAGTAGAAAAAAAAGGGGAGTCTATATACAATGTGTGCAAAAGGCATGAGGAGGTAAGCGAATAATTACAATATTGCAGATTAACACTGGAGTGATAAATGATCAGATGATCATGTACAGGTAGAGATATTGGTGTGCAAAAGAGCAGAAAAGTAAATAAATAAAAACTGTGGGGATGAGGTAGGTGAAAATGCGTGGGCTATTTACCAATAGATTATGTACAGCTGCAGCGATCGGTTAGCTGCTCAGATAGCTGATGTTTGAAGTTGGTGAGGGAGATAAAAGTCTCCAACTTCAGCGATTTTTGCAATTCGTTCCAGTCACAGGCAGCAGAGTACTGGAATGAAAGGCGGCCGAATGAGGTGTTGGCTTTAGGGATGATCAGTGAGATACACCTGCTGGAGCGTGTGCTACGGATGGATGTTGCCATCGTGACCAGTGAACTGAGATAAGGCGGAGCTTTACCTAGCATGGCCTTGTAGATGACCTGGAGCCAGTGGGTCTGGCGACGAATATGTAGCGAGGGCCAGCCGACTAGAGCATACAAGTCGCAGTGGTGGGTAGTATAAGGTGCTTTAGTGACAAAACGGATGGCACTGTGATAAACTGCATCCAGTTTGCTGAGTAGAGTGTTGGAAGCAATTTTGTAGATGACATCGCCGAAGTCGAGGATCGGTAGGATAGTCAGTTTTACTAGGGTAAGCTTGGCAGCGTGAGTGAAGGAGGCTTTGTTGCGGAATAGAAAGCCGACTCTTGATTTGATTTTCGATTGGAGATGTTTGATATGGGTCTGGAAGGAGAGTTTACAGTCTAGCCAGACACCTAGGTACTTATAGGTGTCCACATATTCAAGGTCGGAACCATCCAGTGTGGTGATGCTAGTCGGGCATGCGGGTGCAGGCAGCGATCGGTTGAAAAGCATGCATTTGGTTTTACTAGCGTTTAAGAGCAGTTGGAGGCCACGGAAGGAGTGTTGTATGGCATTGAAGCTCGTTTGGAGGTTAGATAGCACAGTGTCCAATGACGGGCCGAAAGTAAATAGAATGGTGTCGTCTGCGTAGAGGTGGATCAGGGAATCGCCCGCAGCAAGGGCAACATCATTGATATATACAGAGAAAAGAGTCGGCCCGAGAATTGAACCCTGTGGCACCCCCATAGAGACTGCCAGAGGACCGGACAGCATGCCCTCCGATTTGACACACTGAACTCTGTCTGCAAAGTAATTGGTGAACCAGGCAAGGCAATCATCCGAAAAACCGAGGCTACTGAGTCTGCCGATAAGAATATGGTGATTGACAGAGTCGAAAGCCTTGGCAAGGTCGATGAAGACGGCTGCACAGTACTGTCTTTTATCGATGGCGGTTATGATGTCGTTTAGTACCTTGAGTGTGGCTGAGGTGCACCCGTGACCGGCTCGGAAACCAGATTGCATAGCGGAGAAGGTACGGTGGGATTCGAGATGGTCAGTGACCTGTTTGTTGACTTGGCTTTCGAAGACCTTAGATAGGCAGGGCAGAATGGATATAGGTCTGTAACAGTTTGGGTCCAGGGTGTCTTCCCCTTTGAAGAGGGGGATGACTGCGGCAGCTTTCCAATCCTTGGGGATCTCAGACGATATGAAAGAGAGGTTGAACAGGCTGGTAATAGGGGTTGCGACAATGGCGGCGGATAGTTTCAGAAATAGAGGGTCCAGATTGTCAAGCCCAGCTGATTTGTACGGGTCCAGGTTTTGCAGCTCTTTCAGAACATCTGCTATCTGGATTTGGGTAAAGGAGAACCTGGAGAGGCTTGGGCGAGGAGCTGCGGGGGGGGGTGGAGCTGTTGGCCGAGGTTGGAGTAGCTAGGCGGAAGGCATGGCCAGCCGCTGAGAAATGCTTGTTGAAGTTTTCGATAATCATGGATTTGTCGGTGGTGACCGTGTTCCCTAGCCTCAGTGCAGTGGGCAGCTGGGAGGAGGTGCTCTTGTTCTCCATGGACTTCACAGTGTCCCAGAACTTTTTGGAGTTGGAGCAACAGGATGCAAACTTCTGCCTGAAGAAGCTGGCCTTAGCTTTCCTGACTGACTGCGTGTATTGGTTCCTGACTTCCCTGAACAGTTGCATATCGCGGGGACTGTTCGATGCTATTGCAGTCCGCAACAGGATGTTTTTGTGCTGGTCGAGGGCAGTCAGGTCTGGAGTGAACCAAGGGCTGTATCTGTTCTTAGTTCTGCATTTTTTGAACGGAGCATGCTTATCTAAAATGGTGAGGAAGTTACTCTTAAAGAATGACCAGGCATCCTCAACTGACGGGATGAGGTCAATGTCCTTCCAGGATACCCGGGCCAGGTCGATTAGAAAGGCCTGCTCACAGAAGTGTTTTAGGGAGCGTTTGACAGTGATGAGGGGTGGTCGTTTGACTGCGGCACCGTAGCGGATACAGGCAATGAGGCAGTGGTCGCTGAGATCCTGGTTGAAGACAGTGGAGGTGTATTTGGAGGGCCAGTGGGTCAGGATGACGTCTGAGGGTGCCCTTGCTTACAGAGTTAGGGTTGTACCTGGTGGGTTCCTTGATGATTTGTGTGAGATTGAGGGCATCTAGCTTAGATTGTAGGACTGCCGGGGTGTTAAGCATATCCCAGTTTAGGTAACCTAACAGAACAAACTCTGAAGCTAGATGGGGGGCAATCAATTCACAAATGGTGTCCAGGGCACAGCTGGGAGCTGAGGGGGGTCGGTAGCAGGCGGCAACAGTGTGAGACTTATTTCTGGAGAGAGTAATTTTCAGAATTAGTAGTTCGTACTGTTTGGGTATGGACCTGGAAATGATGACATTACTTTGCAGGCTATCTCTGCAGTAGACTGCAACTCCTCCCCCTTTGGCAGTTCTATCTTGACGGAAGATGTTATAGTTGGGTATGGAAATCTCTGAATTTTTGGTGGCCTTCCTGAGCCAGGATTCAGACACGGCAAGGACATCAGGGTTAGCAGAGTGTGCTAAAGCAGTGAGTAAAACAAACTTAGGGAGGAGGCTTCTGATGTTGACATGCATGAAACCAAGGCTTTTTCGATCACAGAAGTCAACAAATGAGGGTGCCTGGGGACATGCAGGGCCTGGGTTTACCTCCACATCACCCGCAGAACAGAGAAGGAGTAGTATGAGGGTGCGGCTAAAGGCTATCAAAACTGGTCGCCTCGAGCGTTGGGGACAGAGAACAAGAGGAGCAGGTTTCTGGGCATGGTAGAATATATTCAGGGCATAATGCGCAGACAGGGGTATGGTGGGGTGCGGGTACGGCGGAGGTAAGCCCAGACACTGGGTGATGATAAAATCTCTCTCATCTCTGGACATGCTGGTTGTAATGGGTGAGGTCACCGCATATGTGGGAGGTGGGACAAAGGAGGTATCAGGGGTATGAGGAGTCAGACTAGGGGCTCCATTGTGAACTAAAACAATGATAACTAACCTGAGCAACAGTATACAAGGCATATTGACATTTGAGAGAGACATACAGCGAGGTATACAGTAATCACAGGTGTTGAATTTGGAAAGCTAGCTAAAACAGTGGGTGAGACAACAGCTGATCAACTAGCACAACAACAGCAGGTAAAATGGCATTGACTAGGCAACGGGGCCGACAGATAAAACAAACAAGCAGAATGGAGTACCGTGATTAATGGACAGTCCAGCGTGCATCAGCTATGTAGCCAAGTGATCAGAGTCCAGGGGGCAGCGGTGGATGGGGCAGGGTGGCTGGACTGGCGAGTGTTATCCAGGTTAAAAAACAAACAATGACTAAATAGCTTGTAGCTAGTTAGCTGGTTAGCTTCTGGAGGTTCTTGAGTGTGTTCTAAAAATTAAAGATAATAGCGATTCCGTATCACATTGGGTGAGGCAGGTTTCCGGAAGGTATAAACAATTTTTATTTATTTTTTTAAATCGGGAAGAAATAGAAAGTACATATGGGCCACTGCGTGTTTGGGACGCGCGATGCAGACGGTTAGCAGGCCTGTGCTAACAAGCTAACAGATTAGCAGGCCGGGTAAACCAGGTAGTAGTTAGCGGACCTGGGCTAAACAAGCTAGCAGTTAGCATGCCGAATTAGCAAGCAAGGAGATAGCGAGGGCTAGAGAGTTAGCCTTTGGGGGACGTCGCGATGGGGTGAGTCTGTTTATTCCTCTTCATGCGGTGACATCGATAGACCGGTCGTGGGTCCGGGTATTGTAGCCCAGGAGTATACTACGGTGGCAGCACAGGAGCTCTGGCCGGGCTAGCTTCAAGCTACGTGGGTGGAAACGCTAGCCAGGAGTAATCAACCAGGGTTGCGGTTTAGCTCGATAGCTAGTTGTGAAGATCCAGCTGAAAAATGTTCCATTTGCGGTGGGAATCCGGGGATAAAAAATAAATAGGTCCGTTATGCTCTGGTTAGCGTCGCGTTGTTCGACCTGGCGAGAGCTTTCCGAGCTAAAGGTTCGCTGATGACCGGTTAGCTGAAGACCGCTAGCATAGCTGGTGGTTAGCTGGCTAGCTTCAGTTGAGGGGTTCCGGTTCCGAAGTAAATATAAATACTTTAGGAAAAGTAGCTACATTGGGTGAGGCGGGTTGCAGGAGAGTATTTGGAAGCTTCGGTTTAGCAAAATGTTTTTAATAAAGATATGCGAAGAAAAATATCTAAAACGAAAAAGAGACGATATATACAGAGAGACAATACGACAGGACGACTTACTGCTATGCCATCTTGGACATTCCAGAACCTGTGAAATCAATTCGACTTTTAATACAAGAGCATAGCAAGCCGGGATGCTCCGCGGAACACACTCCACTTTCCAGAGCCCCGGCTCCAGTATTTATCCACCTATCTCATATTGGTATACATATTTCCCCGATTCTTTGTTTATCATTATCTTTTTAGTTCAGGCTTCCTACTTGCTTCCGCCCACTAACACCCACATCTGCTTTCCGTTAGATTAGAATGATGTCAAGACCCTTGCTTTGACCTAAAACTAATATACATCCCTCTAACCTATGACCTTATGCTTTGACCCTGTAATTAGCTCCATGTGTTCTTTTGTATGTGTGTCTTTATCTCGGATCAGCAGACTGTGTGTTTCCTCTAGTTTTTGGTGTGTCCAGCTGCCTTGGCGCCTACATGTCTCCTTCTCTTAATGTGATCTGTTTTTAGTGTTCCGCTATCCTATACGTCTTATGTCGCCTTCTCTTCATGTGGTTGTCTAGAATCTGTAGACTATGTGTCTCCATCTTTAGTGTATCCAGCTGTCCTATACATCTATGGCCTCCTCTGGTCTCCTCTCCTATACAATAGACAATGTATTTTACCAGAATTGCAAATGCCCTCTATAAGTGTATATCTTATAGAGAACGCAGGCCTCCGCCCCTAAGGTAGGAACGCAGGCCTCCGCCCCTAAGGTAGGAACGCAGGCCTCCGCCCCTAAGGTAGGAACGCAGGCCTCCGCCCCTAAGGTAGGAACGCAGGCCTCCGCCCCTAAGGTAGGAACGCAGGCCTCCGCCCCTAAGGTAGGAACGCAGGCCTCCGCCCCTAAGGTAGGAACGCAGGCCTCCGCCCCTAAGGTAGGAACGCAGGCCTCCGCCCCTAAGGTAGGAACGCAGGCCTCCGCCCCTAAGGTAGGAACGCAGGCCTCCGCCCCTAAGGTAGGAACGCAGGCCTCCGCCCCTAAGGTAGGAACGCAGGCCTCCGCCCCTAAGGTAGGAACGCAGGCCTCCGCCCCTAAGGTAGGAACGCAGGCCTCCGCCCCTAAGGTAGGAACGCAGGCCTCCGCCCCTAAGGTAGGAACGCAGGCCTCCGCCCCTAAGGTAGGAACGCAGGCCTCCACCCCGCCCTTAAGCTATACATATTGGACCACCTCTTTCAACTCAACATCAGAGGGAAAACTGTTAGCCCACAACTAACGAAAGAGTTGGCAAACTATTCCGATTTTGAAGTTACAATAGTTATACTTTTAATTATATTTATATTTGTAGACTTCAGAAAATCCCAATTACACTTATCCAAAATGTCTGACTTTGTTTTACTCCTCCAGCAATGCAAAGCACTTGAGGACTTCATCGAGGGATCAAGGTACCTACATCGCAAGAAAGTGAGGGACTTTGCCAAAGAATTGGTTCACAACAGGATGGGAGGACTGAGTGTCCTGGCAGACCGGTCCAGTGTGGAGCACACCCTTATAGAGCTGGCTGTCCACATGTCTGCTGTGCTGCTCACTGGGACAGAAGGGCTGCTCACACCTCTACAGCAGCTTGGCCTGTCTCCTAACAATATGCTGGTATGATTCTCATCAGCACCTGTCAATATCTTACATTGACTTTCTCCTTGTTGACTGTGGGAGTTGTCTTTTATCTGCTTATGTCTACCCCAACAGAGTGCCTTTCTACCCACAATGCCCGAGGACATGCTAGCTGTCGCTCAAAGGCTTATAACACAGAATGCAGTGGATTATGGACTCTCCTGGTACTGTAAGTACAGACATTTTGAATCCTAACCTGATAAACGCTTGTACTGTAACTTGAACTTTGAGTTAATCATCGGAGGTACACCTCTGTGAAATTTTATTTGTTAACATCGTGCTACTGGAAGCGTATAGACAGTAACTGTGTTGTGGATATCTACCGTTGGAAATTGATTGTTATTTTCAGATTCAGCTAATATAATTGTGGGTCAAAAACAATGACATTTCTGTATAAGCTCAGTTTTGACTCAAATCTCAACAGCTTGTCCGAATGGTCACCCCTGTGTTGTGGATAAGGTAAGCAAAGTTCTTCATGTAAAATTGCGTTAGTTTAATATTTTATGTTCATTAGCTAAGCAAACAGCCAACTGATTTACCCACTCTATTGCAGTGTGGTCAACCCACCCATAAGGCAAAATGTCTAGAGTGTGAGGCGGAGATTGGAGGGGAGAACCATGTTCCCTTGACTGGTTTCCAGAAGATGGAGCTACATCAGTAAGTCAGCTCTCTAAGGGCCCAACATTGATATTACTGCCAAAGCATCAGAGTAGGAGTGCTGATCTAAGATCAGTTTGGCCTTTAAAATTATACTCAACAAAATACAGGAGGGACCTGATCCTAGATCAGCACTCCCACACTCTTAGAAAAATGGTTCTTCATCTATCCCAATAGGATAACTCTTCGAATAACCCTTTTTGGTTCCAGGTAGAACCCTTTTGGTTCCATGTACAACTCTTTCCACCCCAAAGGGTCCAACCTGGAACCAAAAAGGGTTCCTATGAAGATAAGAACCTCTTTGGAACCCTTTGTTTCTTAGAGTGTTTTCTGATACGTTTGATACATGGCTCCAGATCTCATGTCACGACCAAAAACTGAACGTGTCCTCTTAGGGGAGATCTCACAAGGACTGGCCACATCCTGGGAGACCCTCAGAGGAGGGACAACCCAGACACCCTGGACACCAAAAACATGTCCCTCACCCCCTTCATCCTGGTCAGACTGCTCACCCACCTGGCCATGCTGAGAGGGGCCTCAGAGCAGCCACAGGTAGGCCATCTTGTCTGCCAAAAGCTGCCAACTCTTTCTAGCTTTATGGGTCCAGTGTGTGAAAGAACAGTACCTTAATTAAGTAGGGAGTCCACCCACACTGCCAAGAGTGATTGCTTTGGTGATGAAATTCCACTTCCTTGTAATATAAAATACATTTTACCAATAGAAATATGATAATTCATGTTATTAATTGTTCAGTGGGTTCTTTCTTGAACATATCAACATTAAAGTCGGATTTCATAACATTATACATCTAATTTATAAGCATCGAGCTCTATTGACATAGCGGTGCAGGTTTCTAGTAACAACTTTTGAGGATTTTTAGCCTTCAAAGTTGTTTCTGCGGTTTGCTAAAAGCAAAATGTGCATGAAGAGCTGAATTAAATGTAAAAGGCTTGGTATACGCTCAGTGCTCAGTTGAAATTTCAGAGATATGCTAGTTTTTGTGAGAAATATTTGAAAAAGAACATGAAATAATTTGTCTCAAAATCGATATCTATCTTACCTCTCAATTTTTTTTAATGTCCTGTGGGTTCGAGAAGAAAGAGTTCAACAGGAAAGTTTGCCTGTCAGGTAGCCTTAATTCTTGCGCAGAATTTATTTAACTAGGCAAGTCAGTTAAGAACAAATTCTTATTTTCAATGACAGCCTAGGAACAGTGGGTTAACTGCCTGTTCAGGGGCAGAACGACAGATTTGTACCTTGTCAGCTCGGGGATTTGAACTTGCAACCTTTCCAACTCTCTAACCATTAGGCTACCCTGCCGCCCCACCATGTTCAATTAATTTCTGACCACTTCTTTTCTCTCTGGACCCATTTGATTTAGTCCCCACTAATTCCATCCAACGAGGGTAAAAACTCTGTTAACTTCTTAACAGATTGTGATCGAGACATGAGGCTTGGACCACTGGCTTTCTTAGAGGATTATCTATACCAGAGCATGAAAGGGAGGACCATCTTCAGTGAATTCCATAAAAAATAGTGAAACAGTAAAAAAGTTATCCTTTAGATAAAACCATACTAAACATTTTTACATCTCCAAATCATTTATTAAAACACACTGTTTTGCAATGAAGGTCTACAGTAGCCTCAACAGCACTCTGTAGGGTAGCACCACGGTGCAGCCGGAGGACAGGTACGGTTCTCACCCCCTTCCATAGATTTAGACGGTAATTATGGCAACTTCCTGAGGACATCCTCCAACCTATCAGAGCTCTTGCAGCATGAACTGTCCACCCAATCAAAGGATCAGAAAATTAATCGAGTACTGAAAGCATAAGCTACAGCTAGCTAGCACTGCAGTGCATGAAATATGGTGAGTAGTTGACTCAAAGAGCGATAACGACAATAGTTGAACAGTTTTGAACAAATTAATTTCTTAAAAAATGAAGGAGAGTGTTCGTTTTTTAAATTGATTTTTTTATTACTTAGCTAGCTAGTTTAGCCTACTCAAACACACGGCTCAAACCTTTCCAAGTCAAGGTAAGCTTTTGGTTTTATATATGTATTGCCACCAGGGCCCGCCGGTGTAACTGCTAAACTGCTTGCTGACTGTACACTGTACAGCAAGATTGTAGCGGGTTTACTAACGCTTTAGTTCTAGTAGCTATGTTCTAGTAGCTATGACGTTAGCTAATATGGTGACAACGATGTAGGCTGTGTTTAGCAGTTGGATTGTAAAGGTCCCAGACAGCTGATGAGTTGTGCACTGAAGTCCACAAGCGAAGGGAAAAGGTGAGGGGAGGAGAGTGCGTCGATGCGAGAAGGAATTATGCTGTTTGTATGTGGCTGCTATGAAAGTGAACTGTGTTTGCGTGTGATCAGGGGTGTATTCATTCAACCGATTCTGTTGATAAACATTTCTTAAACGGAAGCATAAGGAACGAAATGGGGATAAACATACCTAAATTTGTTGGACTAATGATTACTCAAGATTAGCTAGATAAAGGCAAGAGTGCAAGGTGGTATTGAATGTGTCACTGACTGTCACCTTCATTACTCAAATTGTTTCTCTCGACCTGTGCACCTACGTTGTAAAATTTCATTCATAGGCTAGGTTGTAGCAACCTCATGATGGGTATAGGGAAAATCGAGTGTCATGTAGTAACCTAAACCTACCGATGTAACATTGAGCTGGGTGAATGGAATATGAATGACAGTCATCCAATATGCTGTAATAGAAATAAGGCCATGCTCATTAAAAAAAATGATCGTCCTCATCTTGAACAGCACCGATCCACACAATTAACATATTATTTTACCCATTGGTCAAAATATGCGTTTTTGATTGGACAACCTACCTTAAGTAAATTGAAATTGTGTACCATTGTTTACTCAATTATATAGCTCACAATAAGACCTGTATAGATGTAGCATCAGTCAGCTTGTTAGTTTATTTTTTTACTCATTTCAAATGTTCTATTGCAAATGAAATCCAAAGAAGTTTATAAAAGGCAGTATTTCACAATAATATTCTCCGATAGTCAGTATGAAGGTTTGCGCTCAGGCTAGATTGAAAGGTGTCTGGTGCATAGGAGAAAACATATCTATAGAGGCCAAAAGGTCGTCACACTTTAAAACCATAAAGGAATAACCCAACGAGGTTGAGATGCAAGATAATATATTTAATTAGTAGTAAAGGACATTTATGCCACGTTTAAACCTCATTCCTTATCTCCAGCACCTAACCAACGTTTTACAATATGTGAAAATAGCACAATTTCTATGATCTGCGGGTTCAAAAGATAAGGAGGTTCTAGAAGAATTACTTCTCTGTGACATCACAGGGTAGAATTAGAAGAGTAGAATTAAAAGTTTAAAAAGAAAAAAAATAAGTGATTTTCAAAATCTGCAACAAGTGTCTATCCAGAGGCAGGGTGTTCTTCTTGCTCCCCACGTCACCGCAAATCTCATAGTGTTTGGAGAAGAAAAAAAAACATTTTCATAAACAGTGATTTAACTTTTGATGATGTCGTCGGGTAGAACTTTTTAACTAAAGGCTGAAACGTATGCTCCTTATTTTGTTTTTAAGGAAATTTAAAAGAATGTTAAAATTGTACATACAGCGTCAAGTTCAACGGCCTTATCTTTTAAAACATTTTGTATCAAGAGACACTGAAACAGGAGCCCTATCCTTCTCTATACCTTGCACTTTCACCATCTTGTATTCTTTCCTGCAATTAATCTCCCCGTTTCTTTTCTTTCTAGTCCATCCAGCAGATCATCCAGCCTCCAGTCCAGGACGCCTGCCAATTTCTGATTTGTCACCTGCTGAAAGATATGGATCAGCTGACCAAAGCCCTGGGGAAGGGAAATGATGACACGGTCACCACCGTCCACCTGATAGTCAGATCCATTCTGGAACCACCACCGACCAATCAATGTAAGGACGTTCACTTCAAAGGGAATTGTTTGAGTTTGGCAGGTACTCACACTCAAGCTATAAAAAAGAGGAAAAAACCAAGAAGGCAGAGATGTAAAAATATACATTATTTTATTCCACGCTGGAAAGAATACAAAGTGCCATTGTAAAGTAAAACAAAAAACAAAAAACTTTATTTTTAAATTTTAGTATACATTTTGTTCCTTTTTATGGCTTAAGTGCAAGTACCTGCTGAACTCTGCTGTTTACAATTATGAAAGCTAAAAATGCTTGGAGACTGTATAGCGCACCATCATTGACTAGTCAGTCGTGTCTTTGTTTCTAGTGCCGGCTGGCAATGATCCCCAACTCTCAACTAAAGAGGCCAGAAATACCTGGGAGACAACTGTTGCTACTGACATCATCACTCCTCAGTTGAAGGTGAATCCTTTTTGGATAATATTTTCAGTTGGCTAGTACTGTACAGCGTGATTGAAAGATATTCTATTCTAGCTTTGACAAGAACAATGACAACCGTTTGTGTGTGTCATCACAGAACCTTGACCAGCAGCTGAGGGAGGTGAACGCCACCATCAGAGACGACTCCCGTGTCTCCTCTAACTTCGTCATGAGGGTGACATTTGGGGACGAGTGTCCGTTGTCCTCCCTGTCTCAGGGCTCCCAGGTCCACTGTTCAGGGGTTTGGAGCTGCAGAGAGAGGGTGTCCCTACTCAGTCTCACCCACATCGTAGAACAGAATGACGGAAAGGACAAGCTGCCATTACTCTGGAGGTTCCTACAGAAGGTAAACCGTCATGAAGTGTCTTTTGGGGTTTTTCGTAACCGCTCTGTAAGTATGTATACTGTAACTATGTATTATTATTAAATATGTGCTCTTTCTTGCTATATTGTATGTGGTAAAATGTCAACAGCATATTTTAATGGTTTCTTTGTGATTCTGGGACATTTTTTTAATCACACGATCGACTGCGTTATTCATTTGGACAGGAGGCGGAGTTCCGGCTGGTCAAGTTCCTTCCAGATATCCTGGCCCTACAGAAGAGTCTGGTGAAAAAGTTCCAGAACTCATCAGACCTGATGGATGTCTCCATCAGAGAGTTCATCCAACGACAGCCAGGTAACAATCCATCTTTGGTACTATGCAACATAGTTGTTCTCATTTTTGTTCTCAATAAATGTTTATCTTCTAACAGGACCAATGAGAGTGTGGTATGAGAAGCAAGTCCAGATATTTCTGAACACGTGGAACCTGCTCAGAGTATCTGTAGCCACCAGTGAGTTACCCTGTCCTCTATAAAACATGGCAGGTTGCCCTTACGACCAGAATGAATAGTCAAAAACAATAATCTATTGTTTAGTGTGTGTTTTTGACAGCCCCTGTCTGTGAATCATGAACATTTTCATTGTGTGTGTGTGTGTGTAGATGAGATAAAGATCCCAGAGGACTTCTGGAAGGATGATTTGGACCTGGACAGTGACCTCCATTACCTCCTGCCGCGGCGTCAGGGTCCAGGCTTGTGTTCCACGGCTCTGCTAAGCTACCTGGTGGCCCTTCACAATGAGCTGCTGCACTCTGTGGACCGCCACACTGGGGAAGACACCAGGTACACTAACGACGAATGAGAGAGAGTTCCACCGAAAGCTTACTTAAAGAGACATTTTTAAATGGCCACCCGCTGTTATAATCTCCACCGGCCACAGCCAGAAGAGGACTGGCCACCCCTCAGAGCCTGGTTCCTCTCTAGGTTTCTTCCTAGGTTCTGGCCTTTCTCAGGAGTTTTTCCCTAGCCACCGTGCTGCTACATCTGCATTGCTTGATGTTTAGAGTTTTAGGCTGCGTTTCTGTATAAGCACTACATCTGCTGATGTAAAAAAGGCTTTATAAATACATTTGATTTCAACTAGATTGTTTACTCAAAACGAAATGTTAGGATTTTGTTAATTTGTTGAAATGACCACTTGCATCATCACCACAGTTCTTTGCTCTACTGAAAAGTGCTCAATATTGAAGAATTGGGGATTGTGGACAATTGATCAAAACATGGGAAGCAATGAATAACGCAATGCACAGTATAAAATAAATAGGTTAAAGGCCGTTGACTGAATAGGTGGTGACTTTCTGCATCAACAGCTACAAGGTGAGCCTGTCAGAGCTGACAGAGCTGCATGTGATCCGCTATGAACTGGAGAAGGACCTGCTGCCCCTGGTGCTGTCTAACTGCCAGTACAGCTTGGAGCGTGGCAAGGAGACCCTGTCTGAGTACGACCTGCCCAAGATCCAGCAGCAGGTTCTTACCCGTTTCCTGCAGGGCAAGCCTCTCATCACACTGACTGTAAGAGTTCAGGGCCTGCTTTCATTTCAGTCCCTGGTCACGTTCCATAGTTCCTACCTCTTTAGTGTTCACAGATCTGAGTGGAATATTGAACTATAGTTGAAGGTAATATGGCACTCACTGACTTAACCAATGGGTTGACTTTCAGGGAATCCCCACTCTGGTCACCAGACACGAGCGAGATTATGACATCATTTTCAAAATGGTGAAAGGAAACGTGTCTCAGGCAAGTCGTTCTTCATCATCAAACTTGTTTTTGTTTATACTCTTAATATGGCATGTGATTATTCACTTCACTTTACAAAAAAAAATATTGGAATGTTGTTGTTTCTTTTAGGAGCATCTGCCGTCCCTGACCCTCACAGCCCTGTCCAGGGATCTGCAGGCGTACAGTGAGGTGTGTGAAGCCCTGAAGGCTGTGGAGCTGGCTCTGGGCTTCCTGTCCATGACTGGGGGAGTTTCCCAGATGCCCCTGGACTGCTACCTGGAGGACATGCTGAAGATGGGCGAGCAGATGGACCCTCGCATCTTAAAGGTGACACAGCCACACCATTTATAATATTACATGAAACACATGACTTGGTTGGTCAATATCAACTTAAAAACTAGGCAACAGGATGTTGTCACAAACAGCACTGCAGACATTAAGATGAACGTGATGCAATACTTCTCTCTCTCACACAGTCACACAGAGTATCTGTGCATGTGCACGGCTGTGCGATTCACTCTGCTACAACGTGAACCAAAGCAGCAGAGAGGTTTAGCCTCGCACTTCAACGCTCTTAGTTGTTTAGAAATCAACCAGATATTGCTGGGTTTTCTTACATTTTGTGCATCGCTAATTCTACCTTAAATGCAAGTGGTGAATTGTTTTCAATGTTCATAACATGTGTTCTACGCGGTGCCGTTTCTGTAGGCTCTGGGCAGGTGTAGTCTGAAGCACTGTGTGGCTCTGTGGCAGCTCCTGTCTTCCCTCAAATCAGAGAACATGCTGAAGAGTCTGAAGAGGGTAAGACACGTTCAGACCAACCAACGAGATACAGAACATGACACAATCATCCACAAAACATGACACAATCATCCCTAAAACAACGTGACTGTGTCAATTATGTGAGCTCCTCTGAGAGAGGGTTCAATGTTTTAAACCCAAACGTATTACATTGTAAAATTAAGTATTTGCACAGCTGAGAGAGTTTCCCCCCCCCCTCTCCTCTTCAAGGACCCTTTCTCTGGGGTGTCTACAGAGTACCAGCAGCCCCTGGAGGAGGAACAGAAGAGGCTGCTCCAGGGGTTCATCTCCAAGGGTCACGTTGACACCTGGCTGCTGGAGATGCACGAGTTCCTCCTGCTGAATCTGGGGAAACCGCATGTCTCAGACACCTACAAACCAGACTGGAGGTGAGGTCAAATGGCAACCATGAAGGAACTCTGGGGCAAATCATAGGTTCCAAACCATGCAACGATATTCACTCTAACTTTTTAAAGGGATAGTTCACTTTTCTAGTTTGGCTTGTTTTGCGGCTAACATTTTTTTTGTTGGAGTATGTAGCAATCATAGAAATAAGAATGAACAGAACAGGCTTGGAAGCTTTAAACCTGGCAATGGATTGGTAAACTCATGGGTACACTTGCAATGGCTGCCTGGTATTGTGATGCAATTTTGTTATTTTGGAATGTTCTAATGGATGTGGCTCATGCAATGGAATGTATTTTTTGTAATTTAAGCAATAAGGAACAAGTGGCAGTGCTGTATCATGAATACAGTCACGGGTAAATGGCGGCGTTTGACCCGGCGCGTGATAAATCAAATAAAGCCCTTCTTACATCAGCTGATATATCAAAGTGCTGCACAGAAACCCAGCCTAAAACCCCAAGCACGGTGGCTAGGAAAAACTCCCTAGAAAGGCCAAAACCTAGGGAGGAACCAGGCTCTGAGGGGTGGCCAGTCCTCTTTTGGCTGTGCCGGGTGGAGATTATAACAGAACATGGCCAAGATGTTCAAATAGATGACCAGCTGGGTCAAATAATAATCACAGTGGTTGTCGAGGGTGCAACAGGTCAGCACCTCATGTCAGTTGGCTTTTCATAGCCGATCATTCAGAGTATCTCTACCGCTCCTGCTGTCTCTAGAGAGTTGAAATATCACAGGTAGCACGTCTGGTGAACATAGCCGCAGGCAGAACAGTTGAAACTGGAGCAGCAGCACGGCCAGGTGGACAGCAAGGAGTCATCAGGCCAGGTCCTAGGGCTCAGGTCCAGAGAGAGAGAGAGAGAGAATAACATAACATACTGACCCTCGCCCCCCGACGCATAAATACTGAAGGCTGAGACTGGAGGGGTCAGGAGACACTGTTGCCCCATCCAACGATACCCCCTGGACAGGGCCAAACAGGCAGGATATAACCCCACCCACTTTGCCAAAGCACAGCCCCCACACCACTAGAGGGATATCTTCAACCACCAACTTACCATCCTGAAACAAGACCGAGTATAGCCCACAAAGATCTCAGCCACGGCACGATAGCTCTTATAGATCTGTGACCATCATATTCAAATAACAATGAATTACATATTTTCATACATTTTATTTGGATAAGTCAAGTCATACAATTTCATTCCTTCACCAGAAGATAAAGTCTGGACAAAAATCTGGTTGTTAGTTATTTTAACCATGTTGCTACAGACACGACCCAGTCGTTAATTATTTTTGCGTAGTTGCTATACAAAAGGACCGGTCGTCCGTTCTAAACAAAATGGATACTATGCAGTCTGGACAACGTTCTTGTCACCTGCTTGCTAACTATGTATGGTACTACAGAGATCGAAAATCAAATGTGAAACATTGTTTCTGAGGTTGGACAGGCAGACAGCGAGGCTTATATTAATCCTTAAGGGAGTCTATTGACGCACTGGTGCATCAATCTAAGTAAGATAATTTTTAAAAAAAAAGTTTAAGCTTGTATCTTTAGTGGAAGGTGGCTGAGATTCAGCTGTGTTTGTCAGACCATGAGACATCCCGTAAATTGGTTTTCTCACAAAAACGCCTGTACGCTCTGAATGGTTATGACCACTCATTGAAAAGGGGAGATTCTCATGAACACGATGTTGTTTTCCATTTAGCTCTACGACCCCCATAAGTGTCACAGGACCCGTCTCAAGGTAACCCATACAAACAAATGGAAGTAGTTTTGTGCCGACAAAAATAAGGAGTTAAATATGTGTCCTAAAATGTTTTTTGAATTCTGAGCTTTCTTATATATCCTAGATATAGGACAGACAGTCCAGAAAGGAATAAGGTTTTGAAGTGTCTTTTTTTACATTTATGAATGTGTTATTCAATGCATTTCTATGGACCATAGTAGTAAAGGCAAAATTCTATATTTGATTTAAAAAAAAAAATATTTAGATATTTTGTTATACCTAAATGGGTCCTAAAACTCCAAATCAAACCGCTAAATGATCCATGGTATGACTGCTTAGACTTCTAGAGGTTAACTCCCATTGTACCAAACTAAATGCTAGACAGGAAGTTGATAAATACAGGACATGATTGGGACAGCAACATGAACAAGATATTTGTATGGAGGCGTAGTGATCATTTTCAGATGGAACTGTTAGCAGGCATAGGTGTGTCTGTGACGGCCAATACAACACGGCTTGAAGCTGCTCGTCCAATCAGCATCCAGGATCCAAACGACCAGTTATTGTCAGTTGAGTTGACTCGATAAATCACAGAACAGATTGAAGGGTACACTTACTGCTTTTACTTCCTGGCATGGGTACACTCAAAATGGCTGCCAGTCCACCCATTATGGCATCATTGACTTAAAAGGAGACGCCATTTCTGTTCATTCTTATTTCACATTTCTATGGTAGCAGAAACAGCTTGCATCTGTTAGCACAAAGACACCAGCTAAATTTATTTTATTTTGAAGGAAGCTACAGCACCCTGGGAAAGTTGAAAATAAGTTAAAACTTCCAAAAATGAACTTTCACTCATTTTCTAAAAAAGGGGAAATGTACCATTATTTTGTGCATGTATGCATTAGTTATAAAAAGCCCTAAACAATATAGTGCTTTTCAGCCATTCTCTGCCCGCACCTGCCCGCCCGACGAGCATCACTACTCTGGACAGTTCTGACCTAGAATAATGTGGACAACTACAAATATCTAGGTGTCTGGCTCGACTGGAAACTCTCCTTCCAGACTCATATCAAACATCTCCAATCCAAAATCAAATCTAGAAGAATCGGCTTTCTATTTCGCAACAAAGCCTCCTTCACTCACGCCGCCAAACTTACCCTAGTAAAACTGACTATCCTACCGATCCTCGACTTCGGCGATGTCATCTAAAAAATAGCTTCCAATCAATCAAATCAAAGTTTATTTGTCACATGCGCCGAATACAACAGGTTCCAGTGAAATGGAACCTTACAGTGAAATTCTTACTTACAGGCTCTAACCAATAGTGCGGAGAAAAAAAGGGGTGTGTGTGTAGGTAAGTAAAGAAATAAAACAACAGTAAAAAGACATTTGAGAAATAAGAATAGCAAGGCCATATACTGACACCTGTTAGTCAGGCTTATTGAGGTAGTATGTACATGTGGGAATGGTTAAAGTGACTGTGCATATATGATGAACAGAGTGTATCAGAAGCGTAAAAAGAGGGGTTGGCGAATTGCAAAAATCACTGAAGCTGGAGACTTATATTTCTCTCACTAACTTTAAACATCAGCTATCTGAGCAGCTAACCGATCGCTGCAGCTGTACATAGTCCATCTGTAAATAGCCCACCCAATCTACCTACCTCATCCCCAAATTGTTCTATTTTACTTTGCTGCTCTTTTGCATACCAGTATCCCTACTTACACACATTAATCTGCTCATCATCATCTGCTCATCTATCACCCCAGTGTTAATCTGCTAAATTGTAATTACTGTGTTACTATGACCTATTTATTGCCATACCACCTCACGCCATTTGCACACACTCTATATAGATATTCTTTTTTTTCTGTTGTGTTATTGACTGTATGTTTGTTTATTCCATGTGTAACTCTGTTGTTTCTGTCGCACTGCTTTGCTTTATCTTGGCCAGGTCGCAGTTGTAAATGAGAACTTG
This sequence comes from Oncorhynchus masou masou, assembly GCF_036934945.1. Lineage (NCBI taxonomy): Eukaryota > Metazoa > Chordata > Actinopteri > Salmoniformes > Salmonidae > Oncorhynchus > Oncorhynchus masou. Next base: position 7,211,133 of record NC_088228.1, read on the forward strand.
TTCTCAACTAGCTTACCTGGTTAAATAAAGGTGAAATATATATATATTTATATATATTTTAAATAGTCTGAGGTCTGAAATCACAAGACTTTTCCTCTCTCTCTCTCATTCTACCTTGTTAGTGTCAAAGAGACGTTGGCTGGATACATCGACCGCAAAGGAGTAGAAGTCCTGCCTGACGTGGAGGCCTCCTTCCCAGACGAGATACTCCTTTCACAGATTGTAGAGACCTGGAAATTCACTGTGACTTACCAACAGGAATGGATGACGTAATTGATCAACTGTCCATTTGAATGTAAATGGCTACTATAAACAATCAGGGAAATGTTAGAAAAGATAACAGGAGTAGCCTGTCATAAACACGATTTGTTATTAGCCTTTAAGTGATAGCACAGTACAGTATGTGCACCACTGACACTCCAGATGCATATTTAAATGGTAAATATGAAGAATCATGCCTTCCTCCATGCAAAAAAAACTGCTTTGAATGTGATTTTCCTTGACTGTTTAAAAGTAATAGTTTTTAGTGAATCTTTTTTTAATGTTAATTTTTTGGGGGAAATATAGTTGACTTTGAGATTATATTCAAACTTTTTTATTTTATGCAGTGTAAAATGGTTTATATTTTTTATGTTATGTTCTTTTTTTTTTACCTCGTTTATAAAAAAAAAATGGTTTGCAATCTTCAGACTGTTGTTATTTGGCGTTTCTTCCAAGATAATATATCCTGACACCATTGACTTTAGATCAGTGGGCGCTATGGGTCCATTTTGTCTCATTTGCAGCCTTGTTAGTGAAATGCATGACATTAGAATTGTATCTGGTTGAACATCTTGGCCATGTTCTGTTATAATCTCTACCCGGCACAGCCAGAAGAGGACTGGCCACCCCACATAGCCTGGTTCCTCTCTAGGTTTCTTCCTAGGTTTTGGCTTTTCTAGGGAGTTTTTCCTAGCCACCGTGCTTCTACACCTGCATTGCTTGCTGTTTGGGGTTTTAGGCTGGGTTTCTGTACAGCACTTTGAGATATCAGCTGATGTACGAAGGGCTATATAAATAAATTTGATTTGATTTGATTTGATTTGAGAATTCAGTATAGCCCTCATCTCCCAAAAAATATAACTTTTTATTTTTTTGTTCTGATTGAATAGGAGTAGATTATTTGCTTTGTCTTAAATCATTTGTCCAATCATGACATCCTGAAATAAAGGGGGTGGAGCCATCATCTCACTTTGAGACGCAATTATATCATGGCTGTCCTTCACTGTTTTCCACCACAGAGAGAAAGCTATTCCAAAAACTTGATTTTACATTTTAACCAAGTTAAATTAAATAAATCATTTGCACTCATTTTTATAGGGTTTTCACTTTGTTTTTAAAAGGGTTAATTTCTTAAAATGTATGTTCGGGTCAAAATTAAGTTCATCTTAAATTAATGAACATTTACCCTTTTAATTTGGTCAGTCCATTTTAGATCATAAAAGCATATCATGGATACAATCATCCAAAACACAATCAAGATTGCTTTCACTTTAGGGCTTAATGAATTTATTTCAATTAACTGATTTCCTTATATGAACTGTAACTTTGTAAACTTTGAAATTGTTGCGTTTTTAAATATACTGAAAGCAATCTTGATTGTGTTTTGGATGAAGTTGTGTACATGATGTGCTTTTATGATCTAAACCGGACACGTTAAGGGTAATTGTTCAATTGTATATCCATTTTTATATGATCATAATCATTTGCACAGGGTTTCCATTTAATTTGAACTTGATAAAATGGCTCTTCCATGGCCTGCACACTCAGACATATCACCCATTGAGCATGTTCGGGATGCTCTGGATTGACGTGTACGACAGCGTGTTCCAGTCAATATCCAGCAACTGCGGACAGCAATTGAAGACGAGTGGGACAACATTCCACAGGCCACGATCAACTCTATGCGAAGGAGATGTGTTGACCTGCATGAGGCAAATAGTGGTCACACAATATACTGACTGGTTTTCTGATCCTCGCCCCTATCTTTTTTTAATGGTATCTGTGACCAATAGCTGCATATCTGTATTCCCAGTCATGTGAAATCCATAGATTAGGCACTAATGAATGTATTTAAATTGATTTCCTTATACGAACTGTAACTCTGTAAAATCTTTGAAATTGTTGCATGTTGTGATTAAATATACTGAACAAAAATATAATCTATGGATTTCACATGACTGGGAATACAGATACCTTTAAAAGAAGTAGGGGCGTGGATCAGAAAACCAGTCAGTATCAGATGTGACCACCATTTGCCTCATGCAGCACGACACAACCCCCTGAAGTCGGTTACAACATCAAACTGCAGTCAGGTCAAAACAACCCTGGTGAAGACGTGCACGCTGATGAGCGTCCCTCAGACAGTTTGTGTAGAAATTCTAAGGTTGTTCAAACCCACAGTTTCATCAGCTGTCTGGGTGGCTGGTCTCAGACGATCTCGCAGGTGAAGAAGCCGGATGTGGAGGTCCTGGGCTGGCGGGGTTACACGTGGTCTGCGGTTGTGCAGCCGATTAGACATACTGCCAAATTCTCTAAAACAATGGTGGTGGCATATGGAAGAGAAATTAATAAAAATAAAAATGATCGTGCAACAGCTCTGGTTGACATTCCTGCAGTCAACATGCGCACTCCCTCAAAACTTGAGTCATCTGTGGCATTGTGTTGTGTAACAAAACTGCACATTTTAGAGTGGCCTTTTGTCTCCAAAACAAGGTTGCACCTCTAATGATCATGCTATTTAATCAGCTTCTTGATATGCTACACCTGTCAGGTGGATGGATTATCTTGACAAAAGGATAAATGCTCACAAACAGGGACGTAAACAAATGTGCTCAAAATTAGAGAGAAATAAGATGTGCTTATAGAACTTTTCTGGGATCTTTTATTTCAGCTCATGAATCATGGGACCAACACTTTACATGTTGCATTTATATTTTTGATCAGTATATAAATTGTCATGTTCACACTGCATCAAACTTATTTAACAATAGAGCAAAATACAAAATGTACACATTAGATAGCCCTACAGTGAGAGTTTGAGCGACAATAACAAGGCTGTCTTGGCTGATCATTGACAATATTCAGTATGTCCAACGGCACACACCCACAACAAAAACAGAACAATGTTAGACACGACTATGTAGCCTTGCACTGTGGTGGCATAAATATGGATAGCTTTTGGCGTTCATGAACATTGCTGGAGAAGTGTTCACCAATATTTGTATTACTTTTAAAGCTCTAAATATTATATATATATTTTTGCATTTGATGATTACAAGCAGCACTGAGGTACGTATGATGTGATGCAGACCTGTCAACCTTCATTTGTAGGAGTACCACTCCAGCGCAGCGGTAGCACCCCGGCGGCCACATGCGACACCCCCGTGATTGTTTTGCAGAAGACTGCCTCAGTAGGAATGGTATGCTCCAGACTTTTTTTTTTTGAGTACATGGTAATTGGCTGCTCTTCAGTAGCTAACTAGAAATATGTTTCAAAATGTACAATCATGCTCTCCCTAGGATTTTCTGACAATGTGGTGCTGCTGTAGGCCTAAGGTTGGGTGGAGAGGGGGTCCGGGAGGGGGAGGGCAATCAACTTCCCCTCAAGAAGTTGACTACTAATGGCCACTTCCTGAAACTTAAAGAGTCTTAAATTATATCAAAACAATGTACCCAACACCGTTTGATCCTAAATGAAATGGAGGTGATCTCAACGACGATGTAATCACTGCCAAAGGGGATTTTAACATGTATTGACTCAGGGGTGTGAATGTAAAGTGGCTGTTCCACTGGATGTCAGAAGGTGAATTCACCAATTTGTAAGTCGCTCTGGATAAGAGCGTCTGCTAAATGACTTAAATGTAAATGTAATTAGATATTTCTGTATTACGTTAGCTTACATAAAAAAATATATATATCAACTTTGGCATGATGTCTATGAAACTTAATGCATCGTGTTCGTAACAGATTCTAGTTTTTGGGAATATAATTTTTTTTTAGATCAGATGTTTCATCGATGAGAGAATTTGCCGAATGTCGGTCCAGATTGACCTAGTTCCTTCTTCTCCTACTAATGCAATTGGACTTTGTCTGGGTATCCCCTTTTGTCTGTGCTATGACTACGAGGGGGGGGGGCCAACCAACTAGAAGCATATGTTTTGCATATGTTAGGGTTATTTTTCAAACCAGCGTACCTCTACCTCAGATTGCGTGCATGGTACACAAAATGCGTGCAGGTTGGCAGGTCTTAGTGATGCATAACTTTGTTTGTTTCCCCCAGTGTGTACAGTGTGTACAGTATGCCGTGTGTGTATGTGGTATCTTTCTGCAGTGGCGTCTTTATTCAGTGCGTTTACTTTTTCATTTTCCTGTTCTAACCTTGGTTTCAGTTGCATGTTTTTAAAAATCACTCACCATCGCCCTGGTCAGTTTTTTTCGGTAAGAATACGAATTGGATAGTCCTGAATAGACATGTGATCATCACATATTTCAATCAGTTTGAGTTTGACTCCACTTCACAGAAGTAAAGATTAATTGGGGGGGGGTTTGCAAAGCATCATTTCTTTATTTCCTGAACCTAATTTGTTCTTCTACATTTCAGTCTGGAGTATTTCAGTCATTTTGTCATCTACTCAAAATCTATACAGCAACCTTTTCTTTGACAACTCATGTACAATCCTCTTTTCCAAACCAGGAAACAACCCCAAGCTACACTTCTGTGAACGTTCTTTACAAAGCCAGACGGATTCTACATTTCTTTTCTTTTTTCGGTCATTGAAGTAATCCATAGTTAAACACTGGCTGGGTTGTGAAGTATACAAAAACTTAAGTCTCCCCCTCCCACTCATCATGCCTTATACTCAAGGGGGCCTTAAGATCAAGGGCAGTGCTCCCATCCAATCCCTGGAAAAGAGCACTGTAGTCAGTCTCTCTGGGGCGTGTTCAGGCTGGGTGGGGGTACAGAACATCTAGACAGAAATGTACTTTGTAAAACAGAGGATGTGAGCAGAGTGGAGGAAGGAGGAGAACGTGCGTAATTTGGCTGGAGCGAGCAGCGGATCAAAAATGTTTTGTTTTTTTTATATATTTTTTTAAATGGTCGGGGCCTTCTCTCTATCTCTCTCCAATTTTGTTCCGGTACTGCTCAGCCACGAGCAGCATTAAAAAAAATGTCCTTCACCACTGTTATTTTAAATTAGGCCTATTCTTGTGTTTTTATTTAGCCTCCCTCCACTACTAATCCTCGGAGATGGTGATATGAGTCGACTAAGAAATAGTTCACAGCCTGTGTAATTGATGGCACGACAATGAATGAGCTCACGTAGCAGCAACAGAGATGTTTAGATTCCATTTAAGTGTTAAAAGTTGTCCATCAACTGTAAAATGTGAGCACTACAGAGCCACAGTTACAACTGAAGTAGCCTACCTGACCATCAAGAGATGAGAGAAACACTTTTTTTTTAACACAGTGGTCGCATATCATCAGGTCGGTTCTTATTCAGTAGCCTTTGACATGTTGTTGAAATTTTGAAACTTCTTGAAGCCTACTTCAAAACAAAAATGGTACATAGTCACAAAAGTAGATGGGGTATAACTTAAAATATTGTTTTAAACTAAACAAATGCAGCAAATTTGGAGCGGCAATTTGCTTTTGGGTGGAGCGGGAGAAAGTATAATGATCGCCAGAGTGGTGACCCCGCTCTGTGAGCGATGAGTGGGATTTCCAACTGCTCAAATATTCTGGTGGTGAACAGATATGCTTATTCCTCCATGTTGAATAGGGAATACATAGCTTTATTAATGACAGGTTAAATCACACACACAAGATTTGGCGGCAAAACTTTTTGGCTCAGATTTATTTTTATTATGACCGATTTGTTTGTCAAAATCAATTTTGAGGGCCAGAAACAGGTAAGTTATATAAAATAAAATGGTCTATTATATTTTCTACATAGTTTTTAGTTTTAGATGTGTGGCCTAGTGTCTTCTTTATCCAAAATAATAACCCCCCCCTCAACAAAATTTGATATATTTTGTTTACTCTAACCATGACAGAACTTTTAACTCCTGTATGACATTTTTATCTGCAACATTCAGAATGTTTCATTTCGCTGAATACACCCCCAGACCATTGCAATGGATGCAACTGACCAATCAGAGGGATCCTGGGCATGGTTCAGTCAGGTAACGTTTAGGTGGGGTTTTACTGACATCCTTCTCAGTACAGCCTCGTACTAAAAACGACCATCGGTGAGGCTCAGCAGTCCCCGTTAGAAGGGCATCCCTCCGGAGATCTGTCGGGCCACCTGTTCCTCTGTGCTTTCCTCCTTGTCTCGCTCCTTGTTCCAGTCCTTGAGGCCCTCAGGCAGGGATGTGTCCTCATCCATGCCCCCCGTGCCCTCCACAAACTCCTCGTAGGTGGACTTCTCAGCGAACGGCCGCAGCCCCAGGAGCTCCACCATGTCCTTCTTGTCCAGCACCTCCTTCTCCAGCAGACGCTGCGCCACCTGACCAGGCAACCATTGAAGGTAAATGTATTATTACATTTGGCTTAAGTTTTACTTGTGTGCCTGTGTGAGACAGTGTAAGCCTACGAGTAAGTGTTTTTATGTCCTACCAACACACGTACCTTCTCCACATCGCCTTTCTTCTCAGCCAGTAGGGTGTGGGTACGCTCGTACGCCTCTCGGATGAGATTGCGTACCTCCGTGTCGATGAGGCGTGCCGTGGCCTCGCTGTAGGGCTTCTCAAGGGTCATCTCGCCCTGCCGGGGCAAGTCGAAGGACACCTGTCCCACCTTGTCATTCATGCCAAACTGCACAATCTGTAAAAAATAATGGTGTAGAAACAGAGTAACACTTTATTGGAACGTCCTAATACAACAGACAGATTTTCAGTATATTTATTTATTTAATTATATATATATATAAATATATATATATATAAAATATGTGTGCAGGCACCATGGTCTGGGTTCATGTTCACAGCCTAAAAGACCAGGGTTGGTGGACCATTCTTGACACACACAAGGAAACTGTTGAGTGTGAAAAACCCAGTAATGTTGCAGTTCTCCACACTCTCAAACCGATGCGCCTGGCATCTACTACCATACCCTGTTCAAAGGCACTTAAATATATTGTCTTGCCCATTCACCCTCTTGAATGGCACACATACACATATAATCCTTCTTTAACCTGTCTCCTCCTCTTCATCTACACTGATTGAAGTGGATTTAACAAGTGACGTCAATAAGAGATCCCAGCTTTTCACCTGGTCAGTCTATATCATGGAAAGACCAGGTGTTCCTAATATTTTGTACACTCAGTGTATGCTTCTCCCCACCGGAAACTTGAGGTCCATCCTCATGCCCTCCCCTCTCACAGACTCTTCCACTTGAATGTATCTCTCTCATTACTGTCTCAATAAAATGCAAAATGTCATATGATAATCCACTCTACTTCACATTCCAGTTATTTTTGTTGTTGTTGTTGACACACACACACCTTCATGAGACACCTTCTTGCTGCCTGTGACTGGAACGAATTGCAAAAATCCCTGAAGTTGGAGACTTTTATCTCCCTCACCAACTTCAAACATGTGCTATCTGAGCAGCTAACCGATCGCTGCAGCTGTACATAGTCTATTGGTAAATAACCCACCCATTTTCACCTACCTCATCCCCACACTGTTTTTATTTATTTACTTTTCTGCTCTTTTGCACACCAGTATCTCTACCTGTACATGACCATCTGATCATTTATCACTCCAGTGCTAATCTGCAAAATTGTAATTATTCGCCTACCTCCTCATGCCTTTTGCACACAATGTATATAGACTCGCCTTTTTTGTACTGTGTTATTGACTTGTTAATTGTTTACTCCATGTGTAACTCTGTGTTGTCTGTTCACACTGCTAAGCTTTATCTTGGCCAGGTCGCAGTTGCAAATGAGAACTTGTTCTCAACTAGCCTACCTGGTTAAATAAAGGTGAAATAAAAAATAAAAAATAAAAATTAGTACAACCGTCTTACCCAATCATAAACCCATTGTGTACTAGCCCTGTGAAACACAAAGAAAAACACCAATAAAATGCTAATAAATGTGGTGGTGGGGACGAACGGGGACGGACAGACCTGGGCGTATGCACTCTGGGTGACCTTACGGAGGTCGTCCTGGGCCCCCGTGGTGATGCGACCGAAGAAGATCTCCTCAGACACGCGGCCACCCAGCGTCATGCACATCCTGTCCAGCAGCTGCTCCTTGGTGTATAGGTACTGCTCCTTTGGTAGGTACTGGGCATAGCCTAACCCTTTGCCTCTGGGGATGATAGATACCTGGAGAGAGGACAAAATGTCAGTGGTAAGTTGGGCCTGGCAGTTATTGGTCACCCAGTATTAAATCTGGCTATTTTTTTAAAGTGAACTATCTCTTTAATATCTTGCAAAGTATGCATATATTCTCTAGAGCTAGTCAGACTGACGGTTTTACAAAGCCGTCAATATTAACATAACACATTTTCTAAGGATGCATGGTAAAAACCATCCAACTCAGCAAAGCCAGCCGGTGTAGAGTAAATTATTAGTGTTTGGATCCTGGATGTCGATTGGTTGGACAACAACTCCTGCAACATACCATGACCATGTATTAAATGTCATAATTTCACTGTCTCGCAGCCCAGGCAGGGAATTCATCCATCTACACATTATTTGTCCATACCACCATTTGGTTTGCAACAGTTGGCGGTTGTATGTAGATCTACCTACAACCTGTGCAACAATGTATCATTTCACGAATGCAATATCTCCCATGCCAGAAGCCCAAGAAAGAACGCAAAACGAATAACCGTAAACACTCAGAACTCCATTAATTAATTAACCAGCACAGTGCGGTCTATTTTATATTTATTAAATCATTATTTATTCAAGTTCTTGTCGCTCATCCTCATTGAATCTCTGCTAGCTAGGTACATGATAATGATTTGTTTAGTATAGTAACATCGCATGAATAGAATGATTAGCATAAACGACTGGGTCAAAACAATGACCTGTATATTGGTTAGAGTGTTGGACTAGTAACCGGAAGGTTGCAAGTTCAAACCCCCGAGCTGACAAGGTACAAATCTGTCGTTCTGCTCCTGAACAGGCAGTTAACCCAATGTTCCTAGGCCGTCATTGAAAATAAGAATATGTTCTTAACTGATTTACCTAGTTAAATAAAAGTTTTTTTTTTTTTTTAAATAGATGGGCAGGTAGAATATTGGTAGTGACTAGGATCTACCAGTATAGAGAGGCAGGTAGAATGTTGGTAGTGACTAGGATCTACCAGTATAGAGAGTCAGGTAGAATGTTGGTAGTGACTAGGATCTACCAGTATAGAGAGTCAGGTAGAATGTTGGTAGTGACTAGGATCTACCAGTATAGAGAGGCAGGTAGAATGTTGGTAGTGACTAGGATCTACCAGTATAGAGAGTCAGGTAGAATGTTGGTAGTGACTAGGATCTACCAGTATAGAGAGTCAGGTAGAATGTTGGTAGTGACTAGGATCTACCAGTATAGAGAGGCAGGTAGAATATTGGTAGTGACTAGGATCTACCAGTATAGAGAGGCAGGTAGAATATTGGTAGTGACTAGGATCTACCAGTATAGAGAGGCAGGTAGAATATTGGTAGTGACTAGGATCTACCAGTATAGAGAGGCAGGTAGTATATTGGTAGTGACTAGGATCTACCAATATAGAGAGGCAGGTAGTATATTGGTAGTGACTAGGATCTACCAATATAGAGAGGCAGGTAGAATATTGGTAGTGACTAGGATCTACCAGTATAGAGAGGCAGGTAGAATATTGGTAGTGACTAGGATCTACCAGTATAGAGAGGCAGGTAGAATATTGGTAGTGACTAGGATCTACCAGTATAGAGAGTCAGGTAGAATGTTGGTAGTGACTAGGATCTACCAGTACAGAGAGGCAGGTAGAATGTTGGTAGTGACTAGGATCTACCAGTACAGAGAGGCAGGTAGAATGTTGGTAGTGACTAGGATCTACCAGTATAGAGAGTCAGGTAGAATGTTGGTAGTGACTAGGATCTACCAGTACAGAGAGGCAGGTAGAATGTTGGTAGTGACTAGGATCTACCAGTATAAGAGGCAGGTAGAATGTTGGTAGTGACTAGGATCTACCAGTATAGAGAGGCAGGTAGAATGTTGGTAGTGACTAGGATCTACCAGTATAGAGAGGCAGGTAGTATGTTGGTAGTGACTAGGATCTACCAGTGGTATGTTGGTAGTGACTAGGATCTACCAGTATAGAGAGTCAGGTAGAATGTTGGTAGTGACTAGGATCTACCAGTACAGAGAGGCAGGTAGTATGTTGGTAGTGACTAGGATCTACCAGTATAGAGAGGCAGGTAGTATGTTGGTAGTGACTAGGATCTACCAGTACAGAGAGGCAGGTAGAATATTGGTAGTGACTAGGATCTACCAGTATAGAGAGGCAGGTAGAATATTGGTAGTGACTAGGATCTACCAGTATAGAGAGGCAGGTAGAATGTTGGTAGTGACTAGGATCTACCAGTATAGAGAGTCAGGTAGAATGTTGGTAGTGACTAGGATCTACCAGTACAGAGAGGCAGGTAGAATGTTGGTAGTGACTAGGATCTACCAGTACAGAGAGGCAGGTAGAATGTTGGTAGTGACTAGGATCTACCAGTATAGAGAGGCAGGTAGAATGTTGGTAGTGACTAGGATCTACCTTGAGCAGAGGGTCAGCATGCTCCAGGTACCAGCCTGCCACAGCGTGCCCTGCCTCGTGGTAAGCTACAGTCTTTTTCTCCTCAGGTTGCAGGACCTGAGTCTTCTTCTCCAGACCTGTACATTCAACAACAGAAAGTAGTTGACATACCTGTGTGACCATCAAAACAATCTGCATGACAAAGGAGGTACCAAATTCATATGGAAAGGTTGAATGAAGGAGGTAGAACAGAAGGAGTCAGTAATCAGTGATGTTTGATCTTCGTTGCTGTGGAAAAAGTCCCGTCGATGCATCAAGCCACACTAGTTCAATTAGATCATATAGATTAGAATACATTATACTTTCAGTTGAATACATTTCAGGTGAAATTTAATAAATCACATTACAATTGACAGAGAAGTCAAATTAGAGCACCTTGCATCTATGGTTTTCTGGTCATGACAACTCAGCTTGTAAGTAGCCAATACATGTTACACATTTTTATTTGAATTAACTAGGCAAGTCAGGCCTCCCGAGTGACGCAGTGGTCTAAGGCACTGCTTCGCAGTGCTAGCTGTGCCACAAGAGATCCTGGTTCGAGTCCAGGCTATGTTGCAGCCGGCCGCAACCGGGAGACCCACAGGGCGGCACACAATTGGCCCTGCGTAGTTAGTGGAGGGTTTGGCCGGCAGGGATGTTCTTGTCCCATCGCGCTCTAGCAACTCCTGTGGTGGGCCTGGCACACGCTGAGACAGTCTAGTTGTACGGTGTTTCCTCTGACACATTGGTGCGGCTGGCTTCCGGGTTAAGTGGGCATTGTGTCAAGAAGCAGTGCGGCTTGGCTGGGTTGTGCTTCGGAAACACGCACGGCTCTCTACCTTCACCTCTCCCGAGTCCGTTTGGGAGATGCAGCGATGAGACATGACTGTTACTACCAATTGGATACCACAAAAAAGGGGTAAAAGTAAACAATGATAATGCCTAGTAAAAAAAATAAAAAAATAATTTATAAAAAAAGTCAGTTAAGAACATATTCTTATTTACAATGACGGCCTAACCCCGGACGAAGCTGGGCCAATTGTGCGTCTCCCTACGGGACTCCCGATCACGGACGGTTGTGATACAGCCTGGAATCGAACCAGGGTCTGTAGTGACCCCTCGAGCACTGAGATTCAGTGGCTTAATACGGTATGTAGCAAAATCAGGATGTGTTCATTTGTGTATGTGTGCGCTTGTGCTCACCTCCGATCACACGTTCGATGGCCTGCTCAAAGTGCTTCTGGTTGATCGAATCCGCGAGGTGGCGAGCAGCAATCAGCGCGGCTTCATTGCACACATTGGCAATATCAGCACCTAACAAAACATAATTAAAATGTTGTTTTTTTTATATAGTTCAGCCTCATCCAGAGCAGTTTTCAAAGAGCATATTAAAATTGAAAGGCAAAAAAAAAATCTATATGAGCATTGTAAGAAAGACCTCAGAAATTCGTATTTTATTTTGTATACAAATATCAATATGAAAATGTACAGGGAAAATGCAACATTATACAGTATGTATGTAAGCAGCAGGGTTTTCACCAGACAAGTGACCAGGAATTTTAAAATTGAACGGACATTTGAGCACTTTACTGGTGAACTGTAAGCATTGGATCTGTAATGCACGATCTAGGGCGTCCACCCACGCAGCCAGCGCAAAACAATAAACAGATAATTACCTGTCCTTAAAAACAGCCATTATCAAAAAACACTATCCTTGTGTTTCGATGTGCAGCATTACAAAATGTACAGCCTATTGTGTTAATTTTTTTTTTTAAACTTTCCTAAAATAACAAATTGTCCACCTCACGGTTCAGCTGTCGGATATTTGAGCGCTAAATGCAGCAGGGCATTGCATATACAGACTGTAGGATATTCATATTTAACAAATAAATATGAAAAGGGAACAGAAGCTTAGGCCAGAGAGAGAGATGCCATGCGGCATGCTACGACACCGACATACATTCCATTATCCTTGTCAGACTACTGCGCCTGTCATACACATATCTGTGTACAGGAGGCTACTTCGCAAATGTTCAAAATCTGAGTTTTATTTTTTTTATAATTATGAAGATAAGCATTATATTTTAAGATTTGGTGTAACTAAAACAATTCTTTCCTCACCTCAAGTTCCAACTGTCGGGGTTGAATTGGTGCGACGGTGTGCAATGCCTTCATATCATAGGACTGCAGTATAACAGGCTAATAGCCACACCTTCACAAAAGTTTCTAAACTTTATTAGGGTGAGTCAAGCCATTGTGTATAAGGAAAAATACGAGTAGGATATTATTATTGCGGCAAACATTACAGTTGGAACTTAAATTTGTCCAAAGAAAATGGCTCAGGTTGAAACAAAACATTTACGAACTGGTTTAATAAACCTTCACAAAATTATTGAACAGGCTGTACTGCAGCAATTACCAAGAAAGGCTAGTGCCTACCGTACTCAACAAATGACAGTGATATGCTAATATTCATTTTACAACAGGCCTACTTTACAACCCATCTTAAACTAAATACGGAGCACAAAATTAAGAAAAAACAGATTAAACTTAATTTAGCCAAGGAAAATGTCTCAACAGAATGAAACAAAACACATTGTGCATATTTAAAGACTGGTTTTAATTAATAAATAGGTCTACAATAATAACAATGATATACAGTAATAGTAATACAAAATTATAAATACAGAAAAAAAGTTCAAATGCATCCTACCTGAATAGCGAGTTGCACAGTAGCCTGCATTTGGCCTTGCCAACATTCTTCCCATCTTTGTTCACTACCGTATTAAAAACTTAACTTTAGGGAAATTCCCCTTGTAGGCTTTTCACTTTAGGCATACTCTAATTTTCTTTTTACTTCAATGAAAAGGGCATCACATCCTCTTACATCAACAGAAGCCCAAGACTCCAATCTTGCTCTCTCAGCAGCATGCATCTAAGTCAGCGCGCAAGGAGTGAGAGGAAAGTGCTCAAGCGAGCAATAGGGATGCATGATTGGGGCGGCAGGGTAGCCTAGTGGTTAGAGCATTGGACTAGTAACCGAAAGGAGCTGAGCTGACAAGGTACAAATCTGTTGTTCTGCCCCTGAACAGGCAGTTAACCCACTGTTCCTAGGCAGTCATTGAAAATAAGAATTTGTTCTTAAACTGACTTGCCTAGTAAAATAAAGGTAAAATAAAAAATAAAAGGTATGCAAAATTTCACCTGCTACAATTTCATTTATCGGCTTTTAAAAGATGTACAGTGCAGAAATCGCTTCGCCATTTCCTGGTTGCTAAAATTCAAATAGTTCACCTAACTTCAGTTAAAGTTTTAAAACAATAATAAAAGCAACTACAGTGTACCCCTGTGAAAAATATTTTCCATAACCAAAAATATCGTATTTTCAGCTAGTGCACAAATCCGAAAGTACAAAAAAACTAAACTTTAAGCACAGTAATAGTGCACATAGAACAGATCTGCCACTTTTTAGACTTGATTTCAATGAGAATGACAGATCTACAATTTAAATTTCTATGTGGATTTGATCAGGTCGCCCAAAAAGTGACATATTGTAGCTTTAAATATTTTTTTTAATGGGCAAAAGCTGGTTATTACCAGCTAACTTAAACCTTGGTATGCAGTATATGACATAATGAATATGGTGTGTCAACAATATGGTAACAGTTTGATCATTGTAACTAGGCCTATAAACCCAATGATGGCAGTTCTGACACCATTGTCTAGGATGGCATCCCCAGTGTGCCTCAAAAACCTACCTGAGAAGCCTGGGGTGAGGGCAGCCATTTTCCTGGCGAGAGCTTCTTTGTCCATCTCTGCATCCATTTTCAAAGGCCTCAAGTGCACTTTAAATATGGACGATCTGCCTTTAATGTCAGGATGACCTGCAAAAAACAATGACAAGGAAAATGTTTAAAAGCTTTTCCACAGTTTCCTATCTTGGTCAGTCATTCCTTTTAGCATCAACTAAAAGTTGACCAATTACTACTAAAAACGAAAACAAATTTCAGGCTCCTTGATAGGTTATTATATGTGACATGTTGTGGTAATAGCTTCACTATTACATGGTGGTTCATTAACAGATAAGCATAGTACAACTTTAATTTTCCTTTATTACAGTGGATTCATATTTTCTTTCTTTTTTTACCATATCCAATAACTACATTAAACCAGAACAGGACGAAACCCAAGCAGTACGGGGGCATATGATAAAATAAAAATATGGGCTCGTACCAATGTAGATCTGTCTGTCAAAGCGTCCGGGCCTCATCAGTGCAGGGTCCAGGATGTCAGGTCTATTAGTACCTGCTAGCACTACTACATTGGTTGCCGTGTTGAACCCTGGAAAGAGAGAAAAATGGTAGGTGATATGGATTCTGTTTATATCAGTGTTTCTTAATCCTGGTCGACCCCAAAAGGGGTGCATATTTTAGTTTTTAACCCTAGTGACACACACACACCTGATTCCATTATCAGTGTTTCCCCTATATTCATTTAGCAATAGCGGGCCTAGCTCTTGTCAGTAGCTAGGTTCCCATCCAACTGGTGACAGAATATTCTAAAAATCATTAAGAAAATGTGCTTCCAAACAGACACCAATCTGTAGATGTACATGAAAGTATGTAGAAAAGATAAACCTATATATTTATTTTTTACTAGATCTTAGAGAACTAACAAAAATACTTTGAGAGTGAATCAAAAATTTGGCAAGGGGGCCCCCAGTTATTTCTTTATAATGTTTGAGTCACGCATACGAACAAAGATAATTGCAGGAAAGTAGCTTTAAAAATGCCATTACATTCTCCCAGCCACATGAAAAGATGTGTAGAATTGCAGGAAATCAGCAATTAAACCGCAAAATGTCTCTGTGGCCAAGAGGTTGGCTGATAAAAACAATTGGCCACGCCCAATACCAGGGGAAACACCGAATCAACAATCAAACCTTTGATTAGTGGAATCGGGTGTGTAAGTGCTCGGGCAAACACTAAAAACAATGTGGACCACTTTGGGTCTACCGGACCAGGATTAAGAAACAGTCATCTAATTATAATTTCAATCAGTAGCCAGCCAGCCAAGTTAGCCAGTCAGCCCAGGTAGCCAGCTCAGGTAGCATGGCTAATTGAGGCCATTTTACTGCGCTCCCTGTCCAATGTCTACAACTCCATTCATATGAAACAACAGCCGACATGTTGGTTGATCATTGTAGCCAACTTAATTCCGTAATTTTAATTCCATTATCGCATTGAATAAAATCTCCCCACTTCACTTCCTATTTTCTCTTTCAGAAAAAATGAATACTCTCCCAAGTAATTGAATACTAAACTATGTTCGGATATTCAAATAACCGTGTCCATCCCTACTGCAGTGGCCTGTGTAGAGACAGACCGCGCGAAATGAGTGGACTACGTATTTTGCTGGGACATTCATTGCAAAATATTGGCTGGATTTGATGAACTATACATTTTTTTTGTTGCCTCGAGCCCTTCGTTAATTTGTCCCTGAGCGATACACACCATCCATCTCGACCAGCAGTTGATTGAGGGTGTTTTCCTGCTCGCTCTGGCCACCAAAGTTCCCTCTGCCTCGCTTGCGCCCTACTGCGTCGATCTCGTCAATGAAGAGGATACAAGGGGCATTCTTACGGGCCATGACAAACAGATCTCGAACCTGGAAAGCACAAAGCAGGGAGAGAATAAAACCCAGAGTACATTAGGCTTTGGCGTTACACCGTGTATAGGCTTGGGTGGTACAGCGTATATACCGTATACCCGGGGTATTTGGAATTAGCCACGGGATGGTTTTTCAATACTGTTGAAACTATTTATTTTAAGTTGAATAAATCTTGCACTACTGGGCGGGGCTCGACAGGGCAGGGTGAGGCACTACCGGGCAGGGTGAGGCACTACCGGGCGGGCCTCGTCAGGGCAGGGTGAGGCACTACCGGGCAGGGTGAGGCACTACCGAGCAGGGTGAGGCACTACCGGGCAGGGTGAGGCACTACCGGGCAGGGTGAGGCACTACCGGGCAGGGTGAGGCACTACCGGGCAGGGTGAGGCACTACCGGGCAGGGTGAGGCACTACCGGGCGGGCCTCGTCAGGGCAGGGTGAGGCACTACCGGGCGGGCCTCGTCAGGGCAGGGTGAGGCACTACCGGGCGGGCCTCGTCAGGGCAGGGTGAGGCACTACCGGGCGGGCCTCGTCAGGGCAGGGTGAGGCACTACCGGGCAGGGTGAGGCACTACCGGGCGGGCCTCGTCAGGGCAGGGTGAGGCACTACTGGGCAGGGTGAGGCACTACTGGGCAGGATGAGGCACTACTGGGCAGGGTGAGGCACTACTGGGCAGGTAGATGTGAAAGAATTGGATGGTTGTTCTTTCCCTTTGTCAGGTGGACATTCAAATGAAAGAGCGTTGGAACACAGTTAAGCTTTGATGAAAAAAAAAAAAAAGTTGACATGGTGAAATGAACAATTCATTATGCAATCAATCAGAAATGTCCATTAACCAAAAATATACTGACACCAAGATCCACAGTGTTGTCACTTACCCTGGCGGGGCCCACGCCCACAAACATCTCCAAGAACTCTGAGCCATTTACGGTGATAAAGGGGACGTCGGCCTCTCCGGCGGTGGCCTTGGCCAGCAGGGTCTTCCCTGTGCCAGGGGGTCCCGTCAGGATGGCCCCCTGTGACATAGAAGAGTATGACCTGGGTGATGTTCCAGGATGTCGGTTTTGCAGTCATGCTGTTTTGCAGTCATGCTGTGCATCCCAGAAGACTGCTATAACATATCGACCCTCTGGAACATGCTCATTGCTTACTTACTCCTAGAAATAACCCCCTGCCCCATCCCCTGATGATATCAGATTTGTTTTTTATATGTATAGGCAATATGGTGGTAGCTCCACCTTGCCCTATGATAAGCTAAGTGGAATTTTCACATATTGTTTATCCTTATAAGCAAAGTTCTCTCCTGCTGGCTCACCTTGGGGATCTTGGCGCCCAGGTCCTGGTACTGCTTGGGGTTCTTGAGGAAGTTGACAAACTCCATGATCTCCAGCTTGGCCTCCTCGCAGCCTGCCACGTCCTTGAACTTCACGTCGATCTCATCGCGCAACACCTTGGCCGTTGTCTCGCTGACACTGAATAGTCCTCCCATGCCCCGGCCTCCCGGTCGGCCAGCTCCTGCTGGCCCCCGTCGCAGCATGAAGAGCAGGAAGCCGATGATGAGCACGGTGGGCAGCATGCTGAGCAGGAACGACCTGAGGGGAGAAGAGAGATGTGCTACTGGGATTAGAGCTGGGCCGTGTTCCTAACGGAAGCCTTAAAAGCTCTGACGAAGGCCGATACGTAAAGCTTATTAAATATCAGCGATACTATCAAGAGCAGTGTGCAGGTTTCCTTTTTCCTTCATCTTGTTCAATTGTTGCCATGCACCTGCAAATTAGATGGCTCGGATGTGCGAATGCCTTTTGAATATTCCCGACGATAAAGGAAAAAGGAGCATTTCTTCTCAAGGTGATCTTTTTCCATTTCAGTCCATTTGGTGTCCAACTTACCCGTCGCTTTCAGCAGACTATGTAAACAATTGTTTACAGGGGCAAATCACGCCAAATGCTCCGTAAGAAATTGATAGAGATGGAATTCACTGCACAAATAGTTTACAAAATGTTTAGATTTAGGCTATAAAAATGGATTTTATCAAAGAAAACGGCACTTCATTTGATCAATGGGATACTCAGGAAGAGAAATAAGAGCAAGATATCAGAATGTAAGTCATAATTTTACCTTCAGATGTAAATGTGTAAAAACTGTCATGTCAGAAAATGTTTCTGTTCTTGATTGCTCTTCTCAAACAAAAGCATGGGATTTGTTCTCTGTAATAGCTATTTTAAATTGGAAAACGTAGTTTGATTACCAAGATTCTAATCTTTTGAAGGGTGTAAGACACTTGCATTTTCAAGAATGTTTAATGTTACGAAATTGTATTTTTAGTTGTCACTCTGAAATTTCCCTGATGTTGATCCCTGTACAGGGACAACAGCCATAACAGGTTAAGGTGATCTCTTCCCATTTCAATCCATTTGGTGTCCAACTTACCCGTCGCTTTCAGCGGAGTACACCACTGGCAGACGGTTCTCCCCCTCGATACCCATCTCATATTGAGCAGTCTCCAGGTTCCGCTCAAACGTGTCCACGCTGCCAATGTTGAACCACACGTATTGCTGGGTACCAAAATATAAACCACTCATTACTACCTTTGTTCTAACAAGTGAGGAAGAGAACACATGCATAACATTTAAAAAAAATATATATATATATATGGGTACAAATATTTAACTTACTCCATCAACTGGAGTCTTTCCGGGTGTAAATACCACTTTCACATAGCGCTTGTTTATTACTTCCAATCTGTCAACCTAGAGTGAAAAAGAAAGATCCAAATTCAAGTCTCCGAATGTGAGATGGTCAACAGCAGTGGACAAATCATCAGATTCACACCATACATCAAGCAAAACGAACATCTAACCTCGAGCCTTAACACACGATTTTATATTGTTCAAAATTACACACCATTTTCCTATCGATGATACTAAAAGAATACTTACGACGTCTTTCGAGAGGTAGTTATTGACAAAGTCTTTCCAAGTGACCTCTCTCCCGCCTTCCCGTAAAAAAAAGAAATATGTAACCATGGTCCAAAATGCAGCCCCACTCAGGAAGTACATACGGAACTCCTTATCGTCCCATGGCACGTCACCCTAAGGATAAACACGTTGCGGAAGAATTTGAAATAACAACTGATTTCATTGTATCGTTTTGTCTCATTTGCTCTGTTTGTACTGTGCACTATATTGTTGTTAAGGGATTTTTATGAATAATGACTAAATGAAGTATACATTTAAACTAGAACTAGAACTAAACAGAACACTACTATGTTACTGTATGGATGTATGAATCTTATTATAATCATAATACAGAATATAATGTGTGTAGTTTTAGTCAGGAATTAGAACAAGGACTTTCTGTTCCTTGTGAGAAACGAATGGAGCTATCGTCAGACCGGCTGGAATGCTGTGTTCCTTACAGGACATTCTGTCTCTACCCAGGGAGGGGAGAGACCTTGGGCTTGTCGTAGATTGTTTAACAGGTGGCAGACAATGTGGGAAGGTTTGTGAACTGTATTGCCATTGTATCAGAGGAGGAGAGACATTTATGACGAAATGTGAGGTATATAAACTAATGTACATGGTATTATGAGGAGAGCTCTCGGAAAATAAACGCTACTGATTAATTTTGAGACTGGTCTCCGTCCATTTTATGCAAATAAGTATCTTACAAATTCTTAGAAACGGACACGGAGTGTTTTAATTGAATTGGTTAATGAACATATCAGAGTTAAATTCCTCTAACAATTGTCTTGTTGGGTTTTGTTTACAACAGTTTAGCATTGACATGATGCTAACAGTAGTGCAAAAAAATTATGGTATGAGTGGTAAGGCCTTGGTTAGCTCCAAATACCCAGATCATTAAGTCAACTTCCGACCAGGCTTCAGGTGTCGATCCTCACCTTTTGTAGCCGGCTATACCAATGGGACTCATCCTTCCTGCCTCCCCTTTTTCCTCCTCCGCCTGAGGCCCCACCTCCTCCACTAGATCTACCAGTGGCCTTCTGTGCATTGGTAGTTGGCTTGGCCTCTGAGAAGGCAGATAGACACATTAGTTTTCAGCCTAAAACCGAAGTCAACCCTCTGTTTAGAACATGGAATTGGTGTAGTGCAGAAGTAAACAGAGGCTTCCATAGGTATCATTTACATGATGACATACCTCATTTAAATACTGGAAAAGTGAACATTTTGTTAATCAACAGATACAGTGCATTTGAGAAAGAATTTAGACCCCCTTGACTTTTTCACCATCTTGTTACATTACAGCCTTATTCTAAAATGGATTCAATTGTTCCCCCCCCCCACAATCTACACACAATACCCCATAATGACAAAGCAAAAACAGGTGTTTAGAAAATGTCTAACAATTCAATAAAAAAATATCACTTTGACATAAGTATTCAGACCCTATATACTCAGTACTTTGTTGAAGCACCTTTGGCAGCGATTACAGCCTTGAGTTTCTCCCATTCTTCTCTGCAGATCCTCTCAAGCTCTGTCAGGTTGGAGGGGGAGAGTCGCTGCACAGCTATTTTCAGGTCTCTCCAGAGATGTTTTGATCGGGCTCTCGATGGGCCACTCGAGGACAGACTTGTCCCGAAGCCACTCCTGCATTGTCTTGGCTGTATGCTTAGGGTTGTTGTTCTGTTGGAAAGTGAACCTTCGCCCCCAGTCTGTGGTCCTGAACACTCCGGAGCAGGTTTTCATTAAGGACCTCTCTGTACTTTCCCTCGACCTTGACTAGTCTCCCAGTCCCTGTCGCTGAAAAACATTCCCACAGCGTAATGCTGCAGTAGTAATGCTTCACCGTAGGGATGGTGCCATGTTTCCTCCAGACGTGACGCTTGGCATTTAGGCCAAAGACTTCAATCTTGATTTCATCAGACCAGAGAATCTTGTTTCTCATGGTCTGAGAGTCTTTAGGTGCCATTTGGCAAACTCCAAGCGGACTGTCATCTGCCTTTTACTGAGGAGTGGCTTCCGTCTGGCCACTCTACCATAAAGGCCTGATTGGTGGAGTGCTGCAGAGATGGTTGTCCTTCTGGAAGGTTCTCCCATCTCCACAGAGGAACTCTGTCAGCGTGACCATCAGGTTCTTGGTCAACTTCCTGATCAAGGCCCTTCTCCCCCAATTGCTCAGTTTGGCCAGGCAGCCAGCTGTAAGAAGAGTGTTGGTGGTTCCAAACTTTCATTTAAGAATGATGGAGGCCACTGTTCTTGGGGACCTTCAATGCTGCAGAAATGTTTAGATAAACCATCTCCAGATTTGCTCTGACATTCACTGTCAACTGTGGAACTTAATACAGACAGGTGTGTGCCTTTCCAAATCATGTCCAATCAATTGAATGTACCGCAGGTGGACTCCAATGAAGTTGTAGAAACATCTCAAGGATGATCAATGCAAACAGGATGCACCAGAGCTCAATTGATTCTCATAGCAAAGGGTCTGAATACATTAATACGTGTGCAAAAGGTGCAAAAGGTCTAAAAACCTGTTTTCGCTTTGTCATTATGGGATATTGTGATGTCATTATGGGGTATTGTGATGTCATTATGGGGTATTGTGATGTATTGTGATGTCATTATGGGGTACTCGAGGATTGTTTATTATTTAATAGATTTTAATATAAGGCTGTAACATAACAAAATGTGGAAAAAGGGAAGGGGTCTGAATACTTTCCGAATGCACTGTAGTGTTCAGTAGGTCTTAGCCAGCTAACGCCATAGGACGAGAAAGTATATTTTGTCAGTGGTTTAAATGACCTTTGGCTTCTCCACTGGTTGGGTTGGATTCACTGCTCTTCGGCGCAGTCTTCGGACCATTGGGGAAATATTTTTCAAAT
Organism: Oncorhynchus masou masou; assembly: GCF_036934945.1. Lineage (NCBI taxonomy): Eukaryota > Metazoa > Chordata > Actinopteri > Salmoniformes > Salmonidae > Oncorhynchus > Oncorhynchus masou. The sequence goes on from NC_088228.1 coordinate 7,233,447, forward strand.
CCTGAAGTAAGAACACCAAACTTTAGAACGCACAAAATCATAAATGAGCATGAAAAACTTCTCTCATTTTAATGACCCATAAATATATTATGCTTCGTTTTATATATAATCAGAAAGAATGGGAATCTGCTAGATGAATACAGTGAACGTTGAGGTACATACCTTTTGGTGGTTTGGAGCAGAGTCTTTGATAGGCACCTAACACATGTTCAAACAGAGTCCTCCTTTCAAGTACTATCTGGCTGTCTGCTTGGCTGGAGACCTTGAAAATGAAAGATGACAATCAACATAACACATGCCATTTAGCAGACGCTTTTATGCATTCATTTTATGTATGGACGATCCAGGGCTTCGAACCCACAACACTGGTGTTGCAAGCGCCATGCCCTATCAAATGAGCCATACAGAACCAGAATGCTTGGAGAAAATAATGTTGCACTAAATAAATTGACTTTTTCCTCAACTCCATCCGTGGGCACCACCGTGCTTTTAAACATTTTGATCGATTCAAACAGCAGCACACCTTCAACTGCTCAACTAGGTCTAGTTTTTAAGCCATTGGCGTATTTAAGTAGTAGTGTTAGAAGTTAGAATTGAGACACACAGGCCTCCCGAGTGGCGCAGTGGTCTAAAGCACTGAATCGCAGTTGATGGCTGTGCCACTAGAGGACCTGGTTCGATTCCAGGATTCCAAACCTCTCCCGAGTCCGTATGGGAGTTGCAGCGATGGGACAGGACTAGAGGTTGACCGATTAATCGGAATGGGTCGATTTAAAGTTTTCATAACAATCGGAAATCGGTATTTTTGGGTGCCGATTTCTGATTATTATTATTTATTTATACCTTTTATTTAACTAGGCAAGTCAGTTAATAACAAATTCTTATTTTCAATGACTGCCTAGGAACTGTGGGTTAACTGCCTTGTTCAGGGGCAGAACGACAGCTCAGGGGTTTCAATCTTGCAACCGCACAGTTAACTAGTCCAACGAGTAGCCTGCCTGTTACGCGAATGTAGTAGAAGCCAAGGTAAATTGCTAGCTAGCATTAAACTTATCTTACAAAAAACAATCAATCATAATCACTAGTTATAACTACTGATCCAGTTTAGGAGTCAATATTAACCAGGTGAAATTGTGTAATTTCTCTTGAGTTCATTGCACGCAGAGTCAGGTTATATGCAACAGTTTGGGCTGCCTGGCTCATTGTGAACTAGTTTGCCAGAATTTTACATAATTATGACATACATTGAAGGTTGTGCAATGTAACAAGAATATTTAGACTTAGGGATGCCACCCGTTAGATAAAATACCGAACGGTTCCGTATTTCACTGAAATAATAAACGTTTTGTTTTTGAAATGATAATTTCCGGATCCAAACATATTAATGACCAAAGGCTCGTATTTCTGTGTTATTATGTTATAATTAAGTCTGATTTGATAGAGCAGTCTGACTGAGCAGCAGCAGGCCCGTAATCATTCATTCAAACAGCACTTTTGTGCCTTTTGCCAGCAGCTCTTCGCAAAAACACCGCTGTTTATGACTTCAAGCCTATCAGCCTAATGGCTGGTGTAACCAATATGAAATGGCTAGCTAGTTAGCTGGGTGTGCGCTAATACTGTTTCAAATGTCACTCGCTTTTAGATTTGGAGAAGTTATTCCCCTTGCGCTGCAAGGGCCGCGGCTTTTGTGGAGCGATGGGTAACGCTGCTTCGAGTGTGGCTGTTGTCGATGTGTTCCTGGTTCGAGCCCAGGTAGGGGCAAGGAGGGGGACGGAAGCTATACTGTTACACTGGCAATACTAAATTGCCTATAAGAACATCCAATAGTCAAAGGTATATGAAATACAAATGGTATAGAGAGAAAAAGTCCTATAAATACTATATTAACTACAAGCTAAAACCTCTTACCTTGGAATTTTGAAGTCTCATGTTAAAAGGAACCACCAACTTTCATATGTTCTCATGTTCTGAGCAAGGAACTTAAACGTTAGCTTTTTTACATGGCACACATATTCATTTCTTCTCCAACACTTTTTTGCACTGTTTTTGCATCATTTAAACCAAATTGAACATGTTTCATTATTTAAATTGATTTTATTGATGTTTTATATTAAGTTAAAATAAGTGTTAATTCAGTATTGTTGTAATTGTCATTATTACAACAAAACAAAAAAAAACCAATATATATATATATATTTTTATTTTTATTTATTATTATTATTATTTTATTTTTTTAAATCGGCTGATTGATCAGTATCTGCTTTTTTGGTCCTCCAATAATCGGTATTGAAAAATAATAATCTGTCGACCTCTAGACAGGACTGTAACTACCAATTGAATACCATGGAATAAAATATAAATATTTGAGAAACACTTGTCTTTACTTGAGTACTACGTATAGAAAGTGCATGTGAAAACGTCATGGAATACACTTCAGAAATATTGCACCATTACATTTTTTGTTGGTGCGCCTACTGTCATTTCTCAGAGTAACACTACAACATAAAATAATTAGAGATTTAAAAAACTGAAGCGTCATTAGCTAGTTTAGTGATCGCTCTGAAATCTTAAAAATTCCTTGAACTGTCAGTTGAACAACATTCTGACCACACTGGCTGCATTGCGTGTGCAAGCATTGCAAAATAAACGTACACATACATCTTATTCAATAATTTCATCCAAATTGCTTGCGAGCGTCTGCATAGCCAGGCGCTAAAATAAACCTTGGTTCTATCAACTTGGTTCTATTTTAGACGCTCGATGCGCTGCAAGTCCTTCCTCCGCATTGTTTTTTAGGAGCATAAACCCGCTTAGATGATTTAATTAAAGATGAACGAGGCCCAGACTCCAGTCCAGCAGGTTGCAAACACCACATAAAATAGAAAGAAGACCTTACTAGGAGAGATCACTTTTTAACTAACTGGGTTTTCCCCTTTTATCTGTGGATTAACTGTAGGAGTAGAGAACACACGATTTTGTGTGACTCAAAATGGGTTGATATTCTACAAAAGATCCAGCAAGAAAAAGGACAAGTGTACATTTCAAGTAAAATAACAAGCCAATGTATATATATTCCACGACAAATTAGCTACCAACAGCAAGCTAGCTAGTTAAATGTCCATGACTGTTTCATATGCGTTTCGACCTGTCCCCAAATTACATGAATTCGTTCAGAGTTCTTTGTGATCTTTCCACCTGCGTGTCCTGATCGCATCTGGTGTGGAAGGACACAATCACCACGCGTAGTCCGTATTTTAACATTGGCGAATGCAAATAGTCACTACAGGTGTATACATATCGTTACTTAAAATAGCTAGACATGTTGTGACGTTAGTTTAACACGCGATAGTTGACTAGCTAACGTTAAATAACAATTTAATTCATCATGTAATCTCGCCCTGTGTTATCCAACCACGGCAATGTCATTCGCAGGCCTGTTACGCTAGCTAGAATGACAGGTTGTTTTGTTGGGCAAAATAATGTTGGATTGTGACAGTATCTAGATTTCCTACAAACAAACCACATGTAAAGACTACCTATTGCCAAAACAAACTCGTAATGCCTTGTCATGCAATGAGAATCGACTAGCGCTGTTTGTTTTGATGGTGTAACGTCGTTAGCTAGATTGCAACTCACCAGTCGTGCACCGTTAACGTGAGTTGTTCTGACGTTTGGAGGCAGCAACATTTTGAATAGATTCCTGCCACCTCTTGACAAGCGGAGGTAGCGGTGAGCCATTCTGACTTGTTACGTTGACACCTTGGTTATTCTAACGGATTAATTTTTTTTCATAAAGATTTATCACCAAGCAAAAAAATGTTTTGAAGACTTATCTCATACATGCACTATCCCATCCCATAACAAGAGCCGCCATTATTTTTTCCCTTCAACATGACGTAATGACGCAGCGCTTCTCTTGTTCTTTTACGGCAGACTACACCTATTTGGTTTATGGCCGCCACCTACTGTTCTGGTAGTGAACAGAAGAAAAAGAAAACCCATTGCGGGAAAGGAGGGTTATAATATCACCATCATATACAATACAAAAATAACATTTATTTAAAAAAAAAGCCCCACCCCACTTCAGTGATAAAACAAATCACATCCCTACACAGGCTCAGGGGCCTGTGTAGACAGAGCATTCATAGACAAGATTCCTTGTAATACCTATGCTGTAAAATAGATTAAAAAAACATTCAGCCGCACTCACAATGCCTGTTTTCTCAGATGTCTTATTTGTTTGCGCTGTACAGTTTAAAACCAATGCAATAAACAATACAAAGTCCACCTTTTTTTTTTACATGCATTGTGTCAGGATCCGGTTGGTGAGCAACATCTACTGAGGTCTTGCAGGAGAAAATTCACGGCTATGGGTGATTTCCCAGTATCTAGACTGTTCTCCCAGAAGTAGTAGGCAGAATCAACATAAGGTTCATTAATAGACATGTGCAAGCAGAATAAAGGCTGCACTCAGTTGAACAGAGCTGGATCAACATGGAGTTAATCACTAGACATTGTAAAAACAGAACGTAAGCAGAAAATGTATGCCTGTGCTGTTGGAGGCCTGAGGGAAGTCAATGCCTGGTCCTGTGACTAGCTTTAAGGCATATGATTGTATTATATATGTATGGCTGTGCCATTACAGACTAAGGGAAGCCATTATGTAATCCTATGAGTATCATTAGACAGACACCTGCATTACCTGTGTCTTGTTTTTTTTGTATCGTTGCTATGGTTACACCACCAATATAATCTGTAAACAAGCATGAATTGAGACAGAAAGATAATGGTGGCAAGAGGCCAAGGGGTGTTAATCATCTACATAGAGGGGAGTGACCATGTGTGTTATCTGAAAGTGGAAGTGATTCAATATTTTCACGACAGTCTCTGATACAACTACCATGGTTTCTTCAACATTACTCCCTTCTTCCACTCTTCTGACCACCTCCGGATAGGAGACACGCTGGACTAATTCTTGCCACCTTGGTCTCCTTCAATCTAACAGGGCACTTCATGAATTCTGGTGCATGCTCCTCCCATCTACATACACTTGACATGTCCAAACAGTTTATGTTTTATCACACTGCAGGGGGTTTGGGCACGAAGGCTCTTACAGGATATCTCACATAACCCAAATATACGCATGTTCTTCAAAAAACAAAATACTGGATGGACTGGGCTTCCTCACTCCATCCACCATATACGGGTCAGTAGTCGTGCAACAACCACTGCATCTATTTCTTCAGTTACATCCTTTGCACTCACTTCTAGCGCCACTCTAGAAATAACCCACTTGATAGGTGCCCTGCATCACAGATCCACACGTGACATATTCAAATTCAATATCTTTTTCAGGTGCAAAGCACGCTCCTTCTGCTCCTTGGACATGCAAAAATAAACGAAATAAACCAATTTCTTGTTATTTTCACTGACGCCGCCTCATCTAACGCATCTATGATTTTCGTTGAGATTTTGAAACGGATCTCCCGGGTTTCTATTTCGATCGAAAACTCAAGACTAAAGAACAGTCAGAACTAGGCTTGGATTTACTAGACTCCACGACCACTTTCCTTCTCTTGTTTCCTTTTTTATTTGCCACTGTAATCCATTCCTTCTCACCTGTCTCCACTCAACGCGCCATCTGATTCAAACAAAACATCCGCCTCCGCCATCTTCCGAATAGGTACCATTCCTCAGGCAGCCCTGTCGACGAACGGATTCAGTTCCAGGCTTCTTCTCTCAGGTTTTATGGTGTAGCTCCCAAAACTAATGTTGTGTTCCCATCACCAATTGGACTGGGGTAAAAACATTTTTTTAATACATTCCATTAAAGATATGGGGAAAAAATGTTTTTAATCCACACATATTTATAAAACTTTTTTTTCTACACGTAACAAATGTCAAAACCTCCGTAATTCCCTACTCAGGCTCTAGGGCATGAGAGGATGGGGCCGCTCGAGAAAGTACATTAAATATTTTAATCCAAAGAACCGTTCAACAGCAGAAACAATAGAAACAATGATGTCAATCTTTCGTGACTTCTTTTCAACTTGATCGGTTCCATTTACCACTATTGCTATAAAAGTAAAAAGATCCACCTTCTTCACATGGAGAATTTCCAATGTGTTCTCCAATTTCACAAAACAGTTCAGAAAAAGGCTCAGTGCTGTTATCCTCACAAGGTGAGATATTGAAAGGTATTTAAACAGAGGTGCCAATAATTTTGACCCCTATCTTTTGAGAAAAAAAAGTAGTATACAGTTGAAGTCGGAAGTTCACATACACCTTAGCGAAATATTATTTATTTTACCTTTATTTAACTAGGTAAGTCAGTGAAGAACAAATTCTTATTTTCAATGACGGCCTAGGAACAGTGGGTTAACTGCCTGTTCAGGGGCAGAACAACTGATTTATACCTTGTCAGCTCGGGGGTTTGAACTTGCAACCTCCCGGTTGCACTAGACTACCCTGCCGCCCCATATATTTAAACTCAGTTTTTTTCTCACAATTCCTGACATTTAATCCAAGTAAAAATTCCTGTTTTAGGTCAGTTCGGATCACCACTTTATTTTAAGAATGTGAAATGTCAGAATAATAGTAGAGAGAATTATTTTTTTCAGCTTTTATTTCTTTCATCACATTCCCAGTGGGTCAGAAGTTAACACACACTCAATTAGTATTTGGTATCATTGCCTTTAAATTGTTTAACTTGGATCAAACATTTTGGGTAGCCTTCCACAAGCTTAACACAATAAATTGGATGAATTGTGGCCCATTCCTCCTGACAGAGCTGGTGTAACTGAGTCAGGTTTGTAGGCCTCCTTTCTCCACACGCTTTTTCAGTTCTGCCCACAAAGCTTCTATAGGGTGGAGGGCAGTGCTTTATGATGGCCACTCCATTACCTTGACTTTGTTGTCCTTAAGCCATAACTTTGGAAGTATGCTTGGGGTCATTGTCCATTTGGAAGACCCATTTCCTGACTGATGTCTTGAGATGTTGCTTCAATATATCCACAATTTTCCTCTCTCATGATGCCATATATTTTGCGAAGTGCACCAGTCACTCCTGTAGCAAAGCACCCCCACAACATGATGCTGCCACCCCCGTGCTTCACGGTTGGGATGGTATTCTTCGGCTTGAAAGCTTCACCTTTTTCCTCCAAACATAACGATGGTCATTATGGCCGAACAGTTCTATATTTGTTTCATCAGAACAGAGGTTATTTCTTCAAAAAGTATGATCTTTGTCCCCATGTGCAGTTGCAAACCATAGTCTGGCTTTTTTATGGTGGTTTTGGAGCAGTTGCTTCTTCCTTGCTGAGCCGCATTTTGGTTATGTCAATATAGGACTTGTTTTACTGTGGATATAGATACGTTTGTACCTGTTTCCTTCAACATCTACACAAGGTCATTTGCTGTTGTTCTGGGATTGATTTGCACTTTTCGCACCAAAGTACATTAATCTCTAGGAGACAGAACGTGTCTCCTTCCTGAGCGGTATGATGGCTGCGTGGTCCCATGGTGTTTATACTTGCTTACTATTGTTTGTACAGATAAACGTGGTACCTTCAGGTGTTTGGAAATTGCTCCCAAGGATGAACCAGACATGTGGAGGTCAACGAATTTTTTTCTGAGGTCTTGGCTGATTTCTTTGGATTTTTCCATGATGTCAAGCAAAGAGGCACTGCATTTGAAGGTAGGCTGAATGAATTGTTTCGCTGCCAGACAAGGCTCCACTGATAGCCAGGTGTAGCAGTGGTAAGATGTTAGGACTGCTGAGGGGACAGCTTTATGTAGGCACCGTTTGTCACTGTTATATTTTTCTGTTATTTTATCAGGTACGTTCATTTACAGCAACAACCTGGGGAATAGTTACAGGGGAGAGGAAGGGGATAAATGAGCCAATTGTAAACTGGGGATTATTAGGTGACCGTGATGGTTTGAGGGCCAGATAGTCGATTGACTTTTCAAATACGGAAAACAATGTTATCATGAAAGAAGAAATAGCAGTCACTCTCCTCCAAAGCACTGGTATGTTCAATTTCTAATTTAATATAATTGTAGATAAAAACATTTACATGGATCTTTCAAGGTTATCTTTGATCCACCTTCTGACTAGATAGCCACTAAAACACTTGTATTTAAATAATTATGTTACAAGAAACCTATACTATTCCCTTGTTCCCTGTTGTCTCCAAAAATACATGTAAAGATCTATTGACTACTTGACATTATGTTTTGCTAGATGACCTGAGCCACTTCTGTGGGGATGTAAGTCGCTCTGGATAAGAGCGTCTGCTAAATGACTTAAATGTAAATGTAAATGTGGACAATAATGGAGGAAGACTAACTGGGTAATTGCTTGTTCACTTCTAAAAAGGCACATTTTTAGGAGTACGAATTGGTAAACAGGAATATTTCTAGAGGTAGTATCATCCGCTTTGTCTGTTAATGAAATAATTGTAATTTAAGAAAATGTATTTTTTATTTTATTTTACCTTTATTTAACTAGGCAAGTCAGTTAAGAACAAATTCTTATTTTCAATGACGGCCTGGGAACAGTGGGTTAACTGCCTGTTCAGGGGCAGAACGACAGATTTGTACCTTGTCAGCTCGCGGGTTTGAGCTCGCAACCTTCCGGTTACTAGTCCAACGCTCTAACCACTAGGCTACCCTTTCATCATAAAGTTCAGATTGGTTGTGACCGTTGCCCACGATGGTTCCACCAGTCCTGTATGAAAACCATCCCATCAATGGAGGATTATGCCTGCGCTGCCTGTCAGGACAAGGTTAGACTTGAGTTCCAGGCGACGGTATCACCGAGAAAACTTTCCATAAAAAGCGAACTAAATGTTCAGTCGAGCTGCGTTCCAATATTTGTTTGTTATTTATTGTCTTTTTACATTTTGTTTATTGTCAATTCATATCTTATTATACAAAGATCAAAATTTGTATTTCTTATTTAATGTTTGTTAAAACAAACTTAACCTTCTGTGTTCCCCCGATTGTGTTATATTTGTGTATTATCTTTATTTTCTTAAACATTACAAAATATTTCTAAAATAAATGTTTATGTTTATTGATACTCTAATTGTGCTTTCTGTGGCAACATACATGAGCTACCAAAATTATTCTGAATTGTGCCAGGCCTTGCAGTCCCAAAATAGAAGGGGGGGGGGGTATTTCAGGGGCAAGAAAATAGCCTTGCCGAAGTCCTCCCTGTAAAGATCCAGGTGTCGTGGGTGTGGAGTCAGACGTAGGAAACAGAGTTCAATACTGTGCTATTTAATGCGCTCACGAAACACTGGGTGGTCAAAAACAAATGCCCCAAACACGGGGGACGAAAACAGTACAGCAGAATACACGACCAGGAACAAACACGTTCGTCTACTTCATGCACGAAGGTTACAATAATTAATCCTGCACAAAGAAACAGGTGGGCCGGATGTCTAATAAAGCCCAACTAATTACTAACTAACAGGTGCTAACAATAAACATACAAGGAGGGGGGGGGAACGAAAATCAGTGGCAGCTAATAGGCCGGCGATGACGACCACCGAGTGCCACCCGAACGGGAAGGGGAGCCACCCTCGGTCGGACTCGTGACACTCCCCCTTCTAATTTCCTTAATTTTGTGGCTAGATCAAATACTTTCTGTGGCACACATCCGAGTCAAATACTTTCTATAGAACAAACTTCACATCAGGATAGGCAACCGAAATGAATCATTAATGTACAGTTGGAAGTTTACATACACCTCAGCCAAATACATTTAAACTCAGTTTTCACAATTCCTGACATAAAAATTCCCTGTCTTTGGTCAGTTAGGATCACCAGTTTATTTTAAGAATGTGAAATATCAGAATATTAGTAGACTGAATGATTTATTTCAGCTTTAATTTCTTTCATCACATTCCCAGTGGGTCACAAGTGTACATACACTCAATTAGTATTTGGTAGCATTGACTTTAAATTGTTTATATTCAGTCAAATGTTTCAGGTAGCCTTCCACAAGCTTCCCACAATAAATTGGGTGTATTTTGGTCCATTCCTCCTGACAGAGCTGGTGTCACTGAGTCAGGTTTGTAAGCCTCCTTGCTCGCACATGCTTTTTCAGTTCTGCCCAAAAATTTGCTATAGGATTGAGGTCAGGGCTTTGTAATGATCATTCCAATACCTTGACTTTGTTGTCCTTAAGTCTTTTTGCCACAACTTTGGAACTATGCTTGGGATCATTGTCCATTAGGAAGACCCATTTGCGACCAAGCCTGAACTTCCTGACTGATGTCTTGAGATGTTGCTTCAATATATGCATGTAATTTTCCTTCCTCATTATGCCATATATTTTGTGAAGTGCACCAGTCCCTCCTAAAACAATGCACCCCCACAACATGATGCTGCCACCCCCACAACATGATACTGCCACCCCCATGCTTCAGGGTTGGGATGGTGTCTTCAGCTTGCAAGCTTCCCCCTTTCTCCTCCAAACACAATGATGGTCATTATGGCCAAACAGTTCTATTTTTGTTTCATCAGACCAGAGGACATTTCTCCAAAAAGTGCGATCTTTGTCCCCATGTGCAGTTGCAAACCATGGTCTGGCTTTTTTATAGTGATTTGGAGCAGTGGCTTCCTCCTTGTCGAGCGACCTATCAGGTTATGTCAATATAGGACTCTTTTGACTGTGGATATAGATACTTTTGTACATGTTTCCTCCAGCATCTTCACAAGGTCCTTTGCTATTGTTCTGGGATTGATTCGCATTTTTTCGCACCAAAGTACGTTCCTCTCTAGGAGACAGAACGCTTCTCCTTCCTGAGCTGCATGACGGCTGCGTAGTCTCATTTTGTTTATACTTGCGTTCTATTGTTTGTACAGATTAATGTGGTAACTTCAGGCGTTTGGAAATTGCTCCCTAGGGTGAACCAAACTTGTGGAGGTCTGCAATTTTTTTCTCAGGTCTTGACTGATTTCTTTAGATCTTCCCATGATGTTAAACAAAGAGGCCCTGAGTTTGAAGGTAGGCCTTGAAATACATCCACAGGTAGACCTCCAAGTGACTCAAATGATGTAATTTAGCCTATCAGAAGCTTCTAAAGCCATGCCATCATTTTCTGGAATTTTCCAAGCTGTTTAAAGGCAGTCAACTTAGTGTATGTAAACTTCTGACCCACTGGAATTGTGATACAGTGAACTAATAAATTGGCTCCACAATGTCTGTGCGCAAGTCACTCCCCTGAGCTTGTCCAGGAGATGGTTAAATTACATTGTTTTACTTTGAGTGATAAGACCAATTTGAATCACTGAGCATTGTCATTCTAAATTTGGGTTGGGTAATTAGTTGGGTTTTTAATTATGATTTGGAATATGAATGATTTCCCTGACCTATTCTCTATTCCTGACTACATCTCTAATGGTGAGGACTCCAATTCTGAGCATGAGGACTTAGAGGGATGACTGTCCTATATGTTGAGATGAGGCCTGTTTTTAGACACTGGTTCTCCTGTAAATTAGGGAGCATTTCTATGTTCTGTTTTTTTTTCCTCAACAATGTATTATTCTGTGTTATTTCTGTCTTGTAGAATAACAGTTGTAAACTTAGTTTCAGAAGGGAGAAAGCTTACATATAAGCTAAGGTACTTGACATTAAAGGGATTTGATTCTTTATTTTCTTTTAAATATTGATTCTGTATTTTTTTTCATAATTCATATACGGAACTCTGAAATTAATGTTAGTAAGGTGTAACGTTCTGTTCTGATTCTCCAGAAGGGACAGAGTCCCTTGAGAGGGAAATGTTGCGGATGAATCAGAATTAGTTGGGTAACATAGATAAAATGTTTTATTTATATAATATGCATATGTGAGATACTTGTCATTAGAATGTATCCTTTTGGACTGTTGTGTTGGCAGATGCACTGGATCACTTTTTTCTTAGCTGGGGCTCAGTCATTTGGGGCCCAGAGAGGGGTCATGCTTGTCCTTTACATGTCTCTGGTTCTATGCAGAACATCAGAAAGGGAAGAGGATAGGATGGAACATTGTCTTCATATGTGAATGTATCTGTTAAACCATGCGAAGGGATGGCGTGATTAAGGGGGAACCAAGAAATTGGCTCCACAATGTCTGTGCGCAAATCACTCCCCTCTGTGAGCTTGTCCAGGAGTGGGGAGAAGAGGGGGTGTACTTGAGATAGGAGTATATAGAATTGACAATTGAGTTATGCCTTGGATGAGGCAATGTTTTGGTACTATGAAGTACCGGGAACGAGATTAGAACCTCGTTTTAGAGACCAAACTGAGAGATAGCCAGATTGCATTCGCTATAAATTAAGGGATACTCTTTTCTCAAGTAAAAGGCTCTTTGTGAAGAGTTCTTAAGATCTATGTTTCGTCATGTAAGTTGAGAGGGGTGTATCTTGGCTATAAAAGATCTTGGTATTCTTCTGTAGGGACTCTCAGAATGCATTATAGACACTGAATTGATCTGAGAGTCAAAGAGCTGTTGTAAAGCTCATATTATTAAAGATGAAGTTTAAGTATAACTCTGACTGGTGTGTGGTTTGTGTCGCTCCTCATTTGGTAATAAAGGAAATTGCAACGACAGCGTATGCACCATCGTGCATACATTTATTTTGTCCTCCCACACCAAACACGATCACGACACGCAGGTTAAAATATCAAAACAAACTGAACCAATTATATTAATTTGGGGACAGGTCGAAAAGCATTAAACATTTATGGCAAATTAGCTAGTTAGCTTGCACTTGCTAGCTAATTTGTCCTATTTAGCTAGCTTGCTGTTGTTAGCTAATTTGTCCTGAGATATAAAAAGTCAGTTGTTATTTTACCTGAAATGCACAAGGTCTTCTACTCCGCCAAATAATCCACACATAAAACAGCCAACCAAATCGTTTCAAGTCATCTCTCTTCCTTCCAGGCTTTTTCTTCTCTTGACTTTATATTGCTAGTGGCAGCTTTCATAAATCATGTGCATTACCACCACTGACTGTCAGGACCCGGTTACAAACCTGGGTCTCCGGAGTGAGAAACAGTCACTTAACCAACTGAGCCACGAATAGTCAGCAGAACCCAGAAGATGAGGCAGACACAGCAGTACTTAAGACGGTGTATTTAATAAAGTAAAAAGGAGAAGTCCTTCAATACAAAAAATGGCAAATCCAAAAGGTGGTAGGAATAGCACAAAAAAGCCTCAAGAGATACTCGAAAACAAAAACAGAATTCCACAAGAGCATCCACCGGAATCGACAAGAATACACAGAACACTAGGGCTGGGTGCTAACATACAAACACAGAGCACAGAACTGAGGGAAACTAAGAGTTTAAATACAATCAGGGGAAACGAGGCACAGGTGCAAATAATAATGGGGAACAAGGGAAAAAACATAAGGTCAAAAAGCACAATGGGGGCATCTAGTGACCAAAACCCGGAACAACCCTGGCCAAATCCTGACACTGACCTCCTTCCGTCTTTCAGTCACCCACGTGGGTATAACCCAATGAGGAGGTGGCAAGTGGGTACCTGCTTCTATAAACCAATGAGGAGATGGGAGCGGCAGGACTTGCAGAGCGTCAGAAATAGAACTTCTATTTTAGCCCTTGGCAACGCAGACGCTCATTGGCGCGCGCATGCAGGGGTTGCAATAATTGAATAACAGATTTAAAAATAAATAAAAAATGCAATGCGAGCTGTGTGGTCAGCCTCACAGGAGGCGCTTTTTCCCCTGACCCTAACGCAAGAGGAATGATTGAAACATCATTTTAGCCTTTTGCGAATTACTATTACATTTACATTTAAGTCATTTAGCAGACGCTCTTATCCAGAGCGACTTACAAATTGGTGAATTCACCTTCTGACATCCAGTGGAACAGCCACTTTACAATAGTGCATCTAAATCATTTAAGGGGGGGTGAGAAGGATTGCTTTATCCTATCCTAGGTATTCCTTGAAGAGGTGGGGTTTCAGGTGTCTCCGGAAGGTGGTGATTGACTCCGCTGATGATTCATATTTACTATTACCTATTTTTATTTTCATGTTTTGAACGATGATCAAAAATCCTGAATTGAGTCACTTCTGGTCGCCAAAAACGTATTAACCGCTCTGCCCACTCACACAAGTAGCTCAACAATCCCCACCAAAAGCTTGTGCAGTCAGCGGCAGCGAGCACTTTCAGACTAACTACTGGCTAGCCATTGCAGATAGTAAAGTAGGATGAATGATTAATCTCACTTTACTATCAACTGGTCAGCTGTATCAGGCAGCTTTAGATGTGAGGGTAAACAAATGTTGAGAAATGCCATTAACTAGTTCGCTATCTTGAAACTGCTGGGGGTAAGCTAGCGATTATAAATTCCCACCATCAGTCTTGAATTGAGTTCACCTTTGCCTAGCTAAGTTTACTGTAGCTAGGTTTCTAGAAAAGAACTAGCTATATAACACACACACACCCAGTCAAAAGTTTGGACACATCTAATCATTCCAGGGTTCTTCTTTATTTGTACTACTTATAATAATAGTGACAACGTCAAAACTATTCAATAAAACATGGAATCATGTCGTAACCAAAAAAGTGTTAAACAAATCAAAATATATTTTTGAAAGTAGCCTCCCTTTGCCTTGATGCCAGCTTTGCACACTCTTGGCATTCTCTCAACGAGTTTATGCAGAAAGGTAAATGTAAATACTTTTGTCTGGAAAGCGAATGGAGCATTTGGCGCAACCGTCAAAGTTACCATTTTGGATCAAATCACATGAAGGTACTCAGACATCATTAAGATGCCTGTGCGATACCCTTTAGTTAAGAATAAAGGTTGGCAAGTATCTCGGAAATGTTTGATAAGTTTATGTAAAGAAATGTTAATTCTTATGCAGGTGACCATCTTACTGCTATTGCCTTGCTGTAACTTAAACACATAGCAACGTATTTTCACAGACTCACTTAAATCATCCACAACACTGTCAAAATAGGATACATCCTAGCCACAGGTGCTAGCCTTCAGTTCGGCCACAACATCCAGTGAGGACACGAACGCACACACATTACACACTAACTACCGAGGACATACAGATAAGACTCCTACACACATTGGCAGGGAGAAACAGAATAGGGAGAGACAACCTTGACTTGGAGACAAACCAGCGCACACACATAACCTCCTTTTGTCTAGCTGAACATTGTGTGACTGAGAACAGGCATGGAGGGATTCTACGACGATGGACAGACAAATGAACCAATCCGAAGAACCGAACTTCTAGAATCAACCTACTTTCTGTTCTGTATTAATTGCTTGTGCAAACGATTAGCGGGGCTTTTTTGTTGGTTCCTCATGAGCTAATAGAAGGGCCCGTATATACGCTGTACCAGATATCTTTACTCTGAATAAACTGTCGCTTGTCATACAATCTACCACCTTGTCTGCATCGATCCTTGACCGGCTCGCCCTTCATCATATCTCTTTATCAACATTTACATTTCCACTACATGTCAGGTTTACCCTAAATATCTGATAATTCGATGCGACCGCTAAAAACAAATACATATTTTTAATTCTGAATAGCATATATTTTATTTCGATACTCAAAATACATAAGTGATGTCACATGGGTGCATAAGCAGTTGCCTCAAACATGTTTGTGAGAAAAATCATGCATACGGTGTAACCAAAATGATCATTTGGAGTCACCAGAAAATCCAGTAGCACAATATGACTTAACAGTTGTACTGAATGATTGTTTTTGTACAGTCGTGGCCAAAAGTTTTGAGAATGACACAAATATTAATTTCCACAAACTTTGCTGCTTTAGTGTCTTGAGATATTTTTGTCAGATGTTACTATGGAATACTGAAGTATAATTACAAGCATTTCATATGTGTCAAAGGCTTTTATTGACAATTACATGAAGTTGATGCAAAGAGTCAATATTTGCAGTGTTGACCCTTCTTTTTCAAGACGTCTGCAATCCACCCTGGCATGCTGTCAATTAACTTCTGGCCACTTCCAGACTGATGGCAGCCCATTGTTGCATAATCAAGGCTTGGAGTTTGTCAGAATTTGTGGGTTTTTGTTTGTCCACCCGCCTCTTGAGGATTGACCACAAGTTGCGGGCGATTCCCTGATCCACCTCTACGCAGATGACACCATTCTGTATACTTCTGGCCCTTCCTTGGACACCTTGCTATCTAACCTCCAAACGAGCTTCAATGCCATACAAAACTCCTTCCGTGGCCTCCAACTGCTCTTAAACGCTAGTAAAACCAAATGCATGCTTTTTAACCATTCGCTGCCTGCACCCACATGCCCGACTAGCATCACCACCCTGGATGGTTCCGACCTAGAATATGTGGACATCTATTAGTACCTAGGTGTCTGGCTAGACTGTAAACTCTCCTTCCAGACTCATATCAAACATCTCCAATCTAAAGTAAAATCTAGAGTCGGCTTTCTATTCCGCAACAAAGCCTCCTTCACTCACGTCGCCAAACTTACCCTAGTAAAACTGACTATCCTACTGATCCTCGACTTCGGCGATGTCATCTACAAAATAGCTTCCAATACTCTACTCAGCAAACTGGATGCAGTTTATCACAGTGCCATCCGTTTTGTTACTAAAGCACCTTATACCACCCACCACTGCGACCTGTATGCTCTAGTCGGCTGGCCCTCGCTACATATTCGTCGCCAGACCCACTGGCTCCAGGTCATCTACAAGTCCATGCTAGGTGAAGCTCCGTCTTATCTCAGTTCACTGGTCACAATGGCTACACCCACCCGTAGCACGCGCTCCAGCAGGTGTATCTTACTGATCAACCCTAAAGCCAACACCTCATTTGGCCGCCTTTCATTCCAGTTCTCTGCTTCCTGTGACTGGAACGAATTGCAAAAATCGCTGAAGTTGGAGACTTTTATCTCCCTCACCAACTTTAAACATCTGCTATCTGAGCAGCTAACCGATCGCTGCAGTTGTACATAGTCCATCGGTAAATATCCCACCCAATTTACCTACCTCATCCCCATACTGTTTTTATTTATTTACTTTTCTGCTCTTTTGCACACCAGTATCTCTACCTGCACATGACCATCTGATCATTTATCACTCCAGTGTTAATCTGATAAATTGTAATTATTCGCCTACCTCCTCATGCCTTTTGCACACAATGTATATACTCTTTTTTCTTTTTTTTTCCTACTGTGTTATTAACTTGTTTGTTTACTCCATGTGCAACTTGTCTGTTCACACTGCTATGCTTTATCTTGGCCAGGTCGCAGTTGTAAATGAGAACTTGTTCTCAACTAGCCTACCTGGTTAAATAAAGGTGAAATAAATAAATAAATAATTTTAAAAAAAGTTCTCAATGGGATTAAGGTCTGGGGAGTTTCCTGGCCATGGACCCAAAACATCGATGTTTTGTTCCCAGAGCCACTTAGTTATCACTTTTTGTAAGGATTTAGGATTACTGCATTTTAAACCCGCTACCCTATTACTTAAGATTGAATTGTTTGAACAACAGCTGCTTTGTCTTTATCTGTGTGTGTGTGTGTGTGTGTGTGTGTGTGTGTGTGTGTGTGTGTGTGTGTGTGTGTGTGTGTGTGTGTGTGTGTGTGTGTGTGTGTGTGTGTGTGTGTGTGTCAAGAACTGAGTAACATGCATGTTGCAAAGTGGTGTACTGTCTGTGTCTGTGACAATATTGAGCACACGGTGTGACTTGCAGCATGTTACAAAGTTGTGGTTAATCAGGTATAGGGAGGGGTGGTCATCACAAGGTTTAACTGAGATGAAAAAATAATGAACAGCACAATAGCAGGAACTGAGCAACTGTTACCACTAGGGTGTGATACCAGAACAGTGAGAATCTATACATCGACAGAGGGTGAACTCCAAGATGCGCCAAGAGGCTAGGACTAGTCTGAGCGCCTGCGATAGGCCGAGCAAGTCTAAACCACGCTCAGCCTCTACTGTAATAGGCCAACAGACGGGTTGGAACTATGTCTATCACAGTATAAGAACAGCTGTTTACGTACATCCTGTCAGTTCTCTGCTTGCCCTGTGTGGTGATACAGTGAACCCGTATATACGAAAATTGCATTTGCCATTTAATGCTTGAATTTAATTAAAGATAATTAAAGACAGATTCTGACTTTTATTCTTCCTGATACCGGATTCGAAAGACGCAGCCTCTAACATTTAGCCTTATGGCAAGGTGCTCCATCATTCTGGAAAAGGCATTGTTCATCACCAAACTGTCCCTGGATGGTTGGGAGAAGTTGCTCTCGGAGGATGTGTTGGTACCATTCTTTATTCATGGCTGTATTCTTAGGCAAAATTGTGAGTGAGCCCACTCCCTTGGCTGAGAAGCCAGGATGCTTTACTGTTGGCATGACACAGGACTGATGGTAGCGCTCAACTTGTCTTCTCCGGACAAGCTTTTTTCCGGATGCCCCAAACAATCAGAAAGAAAATAACCCCAGTCCTCAGCAGTCCAATCCCTGTACCTTTTGTAGAAAATCAGTCTGTCCCTGATGTTTTTCCTGGAGAGAAGTGGCTTCTTTGCTGCCCTTCTTGACACCAGGCCATCCTCCAAAAGTATTCACCTCACTGTGCGTGCAGATGCACTCTACCTGCCTGCTGCCATTCCTGCGCAAGCTCTGTACTGGTGGTGCCCCGATCCTGCAGCTGAATCAACTTTAGGAGACGGTCCTAACGCTTGCTGGACTTTCTTGGGCGCCCTGAAGCCTTCTTCACAACAATTTAACCCCTCTCCTTAAAGTTCTTGATGATCCGATAAATGGTTGATTTAGGTGCAATCTTACTGGCAGCAATATCCTTGCCAGTGAAGCCCTTTTTGTGCAAAGCAATGATGACGGCACGTGTTTCCCTGCAGTAACCATGGTTGACAGAGGAAGAAAAATGATTCCAAGCACCTTTTGAAGCTTCCAGTCTGTTATTTGAACTCAATCAGCATGACAGAGTGATCTCCAGCCTTGTCCTCGTCAACACTCACACCTGTTTTAATGAGAGAATCCCTGACATAATGTCAGCTGGTCCTTTTGTGGCAGGGCTGAAATGCAGTGGAAATGTTTTTTGGGGGGATTCAGTTCATTTGCATGGCAAAGAGGGACTTTGCAATGAATTGCAATTCATCTGATCACTCTTCATAACATTCTGGAGTATATGCAAATTGCCATCATACAAACTGAGGCAGCAGACTTTGTGAAAATTCCTATTTGTGTCATTCTCAAAACTTTTGGCCACGACTGTAGACAGTTTTGTCATTGTCAGCTGCTCAAGACCGCCCCTTTGTAGGCCAGGTGCTGAAGGTGATTGGGGAGTAAGTGCAGATCACTTGTATGCAGCAGCATGGAGTGAGGAATGCTTTTGTCTGGCCCTCTGTGCAAGACAGTACTTTCTACTATCAGCTCAACAGCATCTCGGCTATCCGACACATACTAGGCTGCTTTCGTATCTCACTAGTGTAAAAACATCAAACAGTTTTAAGAATGTAAGTTTGCAATGTTCTGCACAAATTTAAATCACATCTGTTGTTTTAATATTCGAATTAGAAAAACTTTGTTCCACGCAATGTGGAGATTTTGCTTGTAGAATTGCGCAGAAACATTTAACTTTTTCTTAAAATTAATGTGATGTAGAATAACAGTTTATTCATCTTATATTTTAATGTTGAATTTCTGTATTTCAATAACTTTGCTCTTTATTTATTACAATGTTTCTTGATACTCCCCATCCCGGATCCGGGATCGTGAATAAAGCCTCAGGCTCATTAGCATAACGCAACGTTAACGATTTCTGAAAATCGCAAATAAAATGAAAATAATGCGCCTGCTCTCAAGCTTAGCCTTTTCTTAACAACACTGTCATCTCAGATTTTCAAAATATGCTTTTGAACCATAGCAAATCAATCATTTGTGTAAGAGTATTGCAAGCTAGCTTAACATTTTGTGTAGCATTTAGCACGCAACATTTTCACAAAAAACAGATAACCAAATAAATAAAATCATTTACCTTTGAAGAGCTTTGGGTGTTTTCAATGAGACTCTCAGTTACATAGCAAATGTTCAGTTTTTCCTGAAAGAATCTTTGTGTAGGAGAAATCGCTCCGTTTTGTACATCACATTTGGCTACCAAAACGAACCGAAAATTCAGTCAGCAAAACGTCAAACTTTTTCCGAATTAACTCCATAATATCGACCGAAACATGGCAAACGTTGTTTAGAATCAATCCTCAAGGTGTTTTTTCACATATCTCTTCATTGATATGCAGTTCGTGGAAGCCTGCTTTCCCCTCAGAATCGCATGGAAAAATACCAGCAGCTGAAAATGACGCACCAATTTCGACGGAGGACCCCGGGCGGACACCTGAAAAATGTAGTCTCTTATGGTCAATCTTCCAATGATATGCCTACAAATACGTCACAATGCTGCAGACACCTTGGGGAAACGATAGATAGGGCAGGCTCATTCCTCTCGCATTCACAGCCATATAAGGAGACAATGGAAAACAGAGCCTCAAAAATCCTGCTCATTTCCTGGTTGCCGTTTCATCTTGGTTTTGCCTGTAGCTCCCGTTCTAGGGCACCCACAGACAATATCTTTGCAGTTCTGGAAAATTCAGTGTTTTCTTTCCAAAGCTATCAATTATATGCATAGTCGAGCATCTTTTTGTGACAAAATATCTTGTTTAAAACGGGAACGTTTTTCATCCAAAAATGAAATTGCGCCCCCAGAGTTTCAAGAGGTTAACACGGGTTGAAACATATCATCCTAATGCATCATTTTAATCCTGTTTGTACAAATTCACTGCTATTTTCACTATGAAATGTTTCAGCGTGATTATCATTACAGTCCAATTTTTATGTATTTTACTAAGTATTTAAAAGGCATTATTGTTGTTGAGTAAGAAACCATGTTTTATCTTATTGTGTGTGTGTGTGTGTGTGTGTGTGTGTGTGTGTGTGTGTGTGTGTGTTTGATAAAGAGGAAAAACAGAGAGATCTGCCCCAAACAATGACACCTTAGCAACGCAGTGCGACCAGCAACAATCATTCGGTATAACCAGTGATTTTAATGTTAAACAATTCAATTATGTTATTGTCTCAAAAATGTAGATAGAAGCTCAGTCTATGAGAGGAAAATGAATTGTAGTCGGGTCATTGAAAATGAGGTGTCGTCCAGTGAAAAGTTTAAAAGTGATAAAACAATATTGTAACTTAACTTTAATGTTGAATATTTGAGACAATGTATATATTCATATTTTACTCTCCTCTGCTTGAAATATTGGTAATATTGGTCAGAAAACATTTGATTTTTAAATTCTTTATTTAGGAAGTCAATTTAACGATCGCATAATTAATGTAACAATTTTTTGCAACAAACCTTGAAAGTGCATCGGTAACACTCAAGGGAACATAAGGGTTTCAAATGAAATTGTTTCCCCTTTTCAAATGTTTTCACTTTTGAAAACCTTATACGTCATTGACCCATATGCAGTATATCTTAGCCAGTAAGACAGACAGCTAATGTTAGTTATTTTAGCCTGGTAGTTAGCCTAGCCAACTAACCAGGGTGAACATTGCAAATTTTTTGCACAGGCAGGAACCCACAGTATACACACATAATAGAGAAGAGGCCTTCTAGAGGGATAGGCAGTTTCACTGGCCGAGGGAAAGTCAGCTAATCCAATAGCGATATAGTGAGGGGAATCCACATTCAATTTAGCTGGTTTATCTACATCACTGCTGACACTTGCGATGTACCGGTAGATCGGTAAGAAACAGAGGTTGCAAGCTACACATTCATGCTCAGCACAGCACCTGGTTTCAGTCGGAGTCTCATTCCGAATCCTAACATCAAACGCCTCCTGGGTGAAATGAGCACTGCATACTGTAGATGTGCGTGTGGTTCCCTTGCTCCAATCCACTTGCTTCAACCGAACAAACGGGTCCCACTTCAAAGCTTGTGTATCGTTTTTGAGCCACAAATTAGTCTTAACCCTGTCCTTGTGCGTATTACTGCACTAGCGACGGACTACGGAAAACTACTACAGTCGCTCGCTTGACCTCCACTACCAAATGCACAGAAGAAGAGGATGCAATTCGCAATTAATTTATATGTTTTCTTCTTTGAGGATGTTGATAGTAGCTTACCAATGCCAACACTTTGTGTTGAATGTAATTATATGCTAGCATGGCTAGTAGCTAACGTTAGCCAGCTGCATGCTAGGTAGGGCCGGTTCTCCATATGACGTTGACAATAGTGCATTGTGGGTAGTTCCATAGATGTTCATAAATATGAAAGTCCACATGTCAAAGGAAAAATGATGACCCCCATAGGGGATTTTAACTTATGTCTTCAAGTGGTGAAGTATTAGGAACTAGGTTTCTTACATTGTGATCTAAATGTCCAGACACACTTTTACATGATGATGCAGTTATTTCGAGTATCAGAACGTGCCGATGGACTTCACTTGTACATGTGTGAAATAGGACCCATCAAATATTTTTTTATTCATTATATAGGTAAGGATGCTTTAGTGAGACTCTGCATCGAGAGGGACTCGGGGTTCCAGATAATGGTACTCGGACCATTCAGTGTATCTGGCCTGATATAACTTTTTCAGAAGTAAAGTCATGAGGTTTTAATTTAATTTGGAAAAATATAAAAAATAATTAATGTAATAATTTACGCTATTAGATGGAGAAAGACCCTATAGAATCTATGCTATAAATTAATTCGATTTTTACTAGATTTTTTGGGAACCCCACTCACACTAATACTATTAATTTCAGTCCTTCGGCCAATTCTGGCTTAGTATAATGGCATTAGCGATTTTTAGGCATATGTTGGTGGCCACGTTAATTATAGGATGACTTGGGATACATGATCCATGACAGACAGCACATCTCAGTGTCATAGGGTATAGACTATTTTTCTATGGTAGGCCTATCTATAAACGCTGATACATCCTGACAAAATGCACCATATTCGTCACGTCACCACTGACGGGCTGAACCCACGCATTTTTGCTTCCCATTGTTTGTTGTAGCTGCACAGTCTTCTTTTTTTGCAGGTTTACCCATATTTCCTTGAAATGCCAAACCGACAGAACAACAAAATAAATAACTTTCAGGAATTGGCATGTTTACACTATACTGTGATTGGTGAATATACTGGACAAGTGAGGTCCCGTATGGGACAAACCAATTTAGCCCAGTATAAGGGACATCCTGGCTAATACGGGACAGTTGGCAACCCTAGTTGTAATGCAACATAATAAGTAAAACACCAAGGGGAATGAATACTTTTCCATAGCACTGTACACAATATATTTTTTAAAAGCAGCGTTAGACAGGATTACCTACACATACTGACCAGCTCAAATAGACAGAAGCGTGGCAGACCAATCCGAACTCATCTCTCGGTATGTCCAGCCCACTCATTATCCCAGCCAATCATGGCTAGCGGGAAGGTTGCTGACTTTTTCTGTGGCTAAACCAACTATGCTTGTAATTTAACAATTTTATGTGTGTCTACAGATGGTATACACGTTTGTTATTAAGCCACATGAAAGTTCACATTTTCCAGAAGGCATTTCTGCCAAAAAAGCATTTTGATTTGAAGAAAAAGTTGACGTTCAAATGGCTCTCCTGTGAAGTAGTGACACGTGACATATGCCTAGTTTCCTGAAACGAGTCACATATGAAGTCAAACATTTTGGAAATGTCCCTTTAAATTCTCATGTATACTGAAAGGGCAATTTCAGCATAATACCAGTGTCTACATACATGTAGTAGAAAATAATACAAAAGTTAAAAGTTCTACCGAATGACATCCTCAAAAGTTAAATAAAACGGAGATTCACATTTTAATTTTTTTTTTTAAATAGATCCACTGAGTAAATCTAACATCCCGATTCTCAAGCTGCAATACAGATATGTACGGAGTTTGTGTCAACGGACATGGAGATTAATACATTATTGGACGTAGCTACCCCGTGTCTGCCCCTCCTCTTGTTTGTTGTGATGCTGAGGTTACGTACAGCTGACAGTCTGGAAACACATGGACAAATCCCTTTTCGACTCCATGTGTTGTGGAAAAGTAAACACTTAATTGTTTCAAGCTAACGTTAGCAAACATAAGACGGGCATTCAGTGCCCAGCAGTTCACTCGCATTTACTACTGAAAGAAATGAAATGCAAATACGAAAAATAACTGGTCGCATTTGTGCGAGTGATATACATTTAATTCTGCGTTCCGTTCGTTGTATTTTCCAAGTAACATTACGAGGATCACCCAACCTGATAGACTGTAACTGTAATTATGATCCACGTCACAAAAAGCATTACAAATGTATAATAAAAAATAATTATGAACATCTTGGCATTAAATGGAGTCGGTAGTTTAGAAGACAGCGCAAATCAATGTGTCCGGTATTAGCTATAGAGGCAATGCTTCTAAAATGCCTTTGTACTAGATTTGAGATTGTATCAATTTACATAGGCTGAAACACCGGACTCTTCTAGCGAACAGAGTTCTGATTCCCCTTGCGGTAGCCTACTTAAGCTTAATGTAGCAGTTTGCAGTCTGTCGATGCGATCGTTTGTTTTTATCTTTTCAAAATGATTTTGCTTTTAGTGTTAGGTACCGTGTCTGAAAAGCCAATACTTGTGAACCTGGCCCTAGTGATTGGCCCTGTTTGAGAGGTGAGAAGTGTTCTTCCACTATAGAGACTAAACTTTGGGGCAGGTGCTAAGAAAAACGTTGTAGATAATTATCGCCATTCTACACCGTAATGGAATAAACATACGGACAATCTGTGCTAATTCCACAAAACATATTTATTTCATATGTTCTGTACTTATCAGTACAAATATTTTATTTATGTTATGTAAATACCTTTTCAGAGGAATGTACAACGGCTAAGTGCGTCGTTAGATTCTTTTTTTTTGCCATTCTGTGTCACTTCATACACACAAGACTTCAGCTAAACACAGAATCAAGCTGTTTATCTGTCTCTGTGATCGCCAGTAACTTCAGTACGAGGTTGACTACAAATAGCCTACAAAGTTTTCAATGTGCTACAAGTGTTGGTTTTTCCATTGCTGTTTTGAGGTTGGACTTTAGCACGTTAGCACGTAGGGTGCACCAATTGTCATCTCAGTATGTGTTACATCTGTGCTGTTTGCCATCTCGTTAGTGGAAAGGTGTTTCACCTGTGCTGGCCCAGGTGCTATTTAAGAGTGGCTGGCCCAGTGTTCCAGTTGTCTTAAAAGATGTGGAGGGTAAACACCTTTAGTTGGTGTGTCCTATATTGGTTTTCTAGAAAGACATTATTTTGTTTGATCTTCCATGTTTTCATCTTATTCTACTTTTTGGCTTTTAAATTTAGTGTGGGTTTTAATTTTGTTTGGCTGCTCTGGGAAATTTAGCAACTGCTTATGGTGGATGTCGTTTAGGTCCCAGTTGTTGCTAGTCAACTTTTAGTGGACACCCCCATGAGTGTCTTTCAAAACCCCACCTGTTTCATTCTGGTTGTCAGCGACTTCGTTAGTTCCCCCTTCTGTTACAGCAACATTTTTGTTTGTCTTGTTGGGGAACGTAACCACTGTCTTTGCAATTGTTACAAACAAGCAAACGACTTAAAAACATTCATCTAATGAAGACTGAGATTGCATTAAAATGATAAATTACATAGGCTACATAGCCCTAGACCTATATAATTCATCCTATTGCAATCTGTTACATGTCTATGAAATCTAGTCATATTTAGCTAATTGTAGGCTGTCTATTTTGGCTCAATATATTTCATGTGTAAACATGTATGTTACGATGCACAAAATCTTGATTTTAGTTCATAGTACTAGAATAAGAAGTCTCGATATTCAGCCATAGAGCGATATATATTTAGGAGTTGACAATTGTAATGTAAAGGTTGAGAGTTGAATGGAAAAATATGATCCGAGAATAGCACATCCATTCTTACAATCCTATCAATATCAACACATGCTCCGATGCATGTTAAAACACTCGTGAACCCATCAGGACACCAGGCCTAGAGAAGTTGGTTCAGCTGCCCTTTAATCCTGGTTGTTAAAACATCAAATCAAATTGTATTTGTCACATACACATGGTTAGCAGATGTTAATGCGACTGTAGCGAAATGCTTGTGCTTCTAGTTCCGACAATGCAGTAATAACCAACAAGTAATCTAACTAACAATTCCAAAACTACTGTCTTATACACAAGTGTAAGGGGATAAAGAATATGTACATAAAGATATATGAATGAGTGATGGTACAGAGCAGCATAGGCAAGATACAATAGATGGTATCGAGTACAGTATATACATATGAGATGAGTATGTAAACAAAGTGGCTAGTGATACATGTATTACAAAAAGATGCAGTAGATGATATAGAGTACAGTATATACATATGAGATGAATAATGTAGAGTATGTAAACATTATATTAGGTAGCATTGTTTAAAGTGGCTAGTGATATATTATACATTTCCCATCAATTCCCATTATTAAAGTGGCTGCAGTTGAGTCAGTGTGTTGGCAGCAGCCACTCAATGTTAGTGGTGGCTGTTTAACAGTCTGATGGCCTTGAGATAGAAGCTGTTTTTCAGTCTCTCTGTCCCAGCTTTGATGCACCTGTACTGACCTCCCCTTCTGGATGATAGCGGGGTGAACAGGCAGTGGCTCGGGTGGTTGTTGTCCTTGATGATCTTTATGGCCTTCCTGTAACATCGGGTGGTGTAGGTGTCCTGGAGGGCAGATAGTTTGCCCCCGGTGATGCGTTGTGCAGACCTCACTACCCTCTGGAGAGCCTTACAGTTGTGGGCGGAGCAGTTGCCGTACCAGGCGGTGATACAGCCCGCCAGGATGCTCTCGATTGTGCATCTGTAGAAGTTTGAGTGCTTTTGGTGACAAGCCGAATTTCATTCAGCCTCCTGAGGTTGAAGAGGCGCAGCTGCGCCTTCTTCACGATGCTGTCTGTGTGGGTGGACCAATTCAGTTTGTGTATGCCGAGGAACTTAAAACTTACCACCCTCTCCACTACTGTTCCATCGATGTGGATAGGGGGGTGTTCCTTCTGCTGTTTCCTGAAGTCCACAATCATCTCCTTAGTTTTGTTGACGTTGAGTGTGAGGTTATTTTCCTGACACCACACTCCGAGGTAATCGGTAATCAAGCCTACCACTGTTGTGTCCGCAAACTTGATGATTGAGTTGGAGGCGTGCGTGGCCACGCAGTCGTGGGTGAACAGGGAGTACAGGAGAGGGCTCAGAACGCACCCTTGTGGGGCCCCAGTGTTGAGGATCAACGGGGTGGAGATGTTGTTGCCTACCCTCACCACCTGGGGGCGGCCCGTCAGGAAGTCCAGTACCCAGTTGCACAGGGCGGGGTCGAGACCCAGGGTCTCGAGCTTGATGACGAGCTTGGAGGATACTATGGTGTTGAATGCCGAGCTGTAGTCGATGAACAGCATTCTCACATAGGTATTCCTCTTGTCCAGATGGGTTAGGGCAGAGTGGTTGAGATTGCATCGTCTGTGGACCTATTTGGGCGGTAAGCAAATTGGAGTGGGTCTAGGGTGTCCGGTAGGGTGGAGGTGATATGGTCCTTGTCTAGTCTCTCAAAGCACTTCATGATGACGGAAGTGAGTGCTACGGGGCGGTAGTCGTTTAGCTCAGTTACCTTAGCTTTCTTGGGAACAGGAACAATGGTGGCCCTCTTGAAGCATTTTATTACTTCTAAAGGAAACAGTTTTGTTAGGCACTTTCTACTCTTTATTTACGGGGCACAAAACTAAGATGTTCTTAACCAGGGATAGGCAACTCCCCAGTGGCCTGATAACAGGGGCAAAAGTGTCATCTAACACACCTGACTCCAAAAATCAAGGTAATCAGTTGTTTTAGATGTAGGGCTTGGGTAAAAGTGTGACATCAATTGGGGACTGGAATTATCCATCCCTTTTCTAAACCTTTCTCTTGGTAAATTAGCAAACGTGTTTTGGTTTTACCCTTTCTCTGCAAATGGAGTACTTTGACACATGTATGCACCACGTAATTGCACACTCTGCTGTGTCCACTGAGCTGTTGGGTCCACCCTGCAACCTCATTAGATAAGTCGAAATGCTAGGGGGCTGACCCATGTGGGGGAAAGTGGCTACAGTTTCAAGAAAACCTTAGCTTTCAGACTAGGGATTTCGTGGTCTGAATCAAAATGGTGGTGGGGCAGGTGTGTTGCCAATGGTGCAGTTGCTGACAAAGCTTTAGATGTTGCTGTTTTAAAGCTCATTTGCTGCAATTCTATAAGTCTTGAAATGCATTCCAGGTGGCTACCTCATGAAGCTGGTTAAGAGAATGCAAAGCTGTCATCAAGGTGAAGGGTGGCTATATGTAGAATCTCAAATATAAAATTTATTTAAATTTTTATTTTTATGGTTTTGATATCTTAAGTATTATTCTACAATGTAGACAATAGTACAAATAAAGTAGAACCCTTGAATGAGTAGGGTTTCTACAACTTTTGACTGGTAGTGTAGGTAGTTGGGCTACTCTGTTTTTTGTCTGGCAATCTGCTCCTAGTGGTTTACCCCGCTGCCTAGGCAGCGAATAGCCTGAGATATTATGCACACACCTGCAGCCAATGGGAGTATTAAGTGTCCCTATATAAGGGGATGCTTCCCCACAATCAGCCTCCCATTTATCTTTAGTGAGACTGGGGGTCGGCAGGGCTTTAATTCCTATGGGGCTCTGACACTCACAATATACTGCCTCCTTTGGGAGTTCACCACCATAACCAATACTACTCTTTCTAAACTATCTTAACATGTGGTTTTCTTCACGGGACCAGGATTTGGAACACCTGAATGGTCTACAAGGCATGCCCCCAGGTAGAAGTAGGCTTTTGCAGAGGTTTGTTACTCCATGACATGTGTTATCACAACCATATTAAAAGGACATTCTATGCAAGGTGTCATTTCATTCGTGCTATTTTATGGGAACTAGCCGCTGTCCCCCTACACCAAGTTTGCTCTTTAAGGCCCAGAAAGTCAACAAGGGAAATTGTTGCCCCATTAATTGCCCCTCGGATTGAAACTCACAAACCTTCCATTGGGACTCAACCACCATAACCACTACTCTACCAGTCAGAGTCAACGTAGTGCATTTGTAAGGGAATACCCCCCTGTATTGGACAAAAATGAATGGCAAACCATTGGCATAGTACAAACCATGTACAC
Organism: Oncorhynchus masou masou; assembly: GCF_036934945.1. NCBI lineage: Eukaryota > Metazoa > Chordata > Actinopteri > Salmoniformes > Salmonidae > Oncorhynchus > Oncorhynchus masou. The sequence goes on from NC_088228.1 coordinate 7,262,732, forward strand.
AATGGCCAATACCACCCAAATCGGCGTTGATTCATGCAAAATGTACTTCAAATGCCATATGGCTATTGCCAGTTGTAACACTTCAAAAATCCAACAGGTGGCGTGTGCGCTCCACCGTGGTTTTTCATATTGAAAATGGACTCCAAGTCAACATCCAAAAGCCAAATTTTGAAAAAATGGATTTTTTGTCAAACTTATCACCCCTTAAAGTGCTTTCTGGACCGTTTTTCGAAATTCTTTCGCTTTTTTTGTCAATTACACGTGTAAGAACTGTATGAATATACTTTTGTCCAATTTTATTATCATAATTATTTATTTTTTTTACTTGCGCATTATTGCATGTGTTTTCTCCATTTGCAATATGATTTCATAGGAAGTCAAAAGTCAATAATTGCAAAATTTCATAAACTTCACACACCCCTTAAGTGCTTTCTGGACCGTTTTTTCGAAATTCTTTAGAATTGTGTCAATTACACACATAAGAACTGTATCAACATACTTTAGTCATATTTTATTATCATTTTTTTTACTTGTGCATAAGGCATATGTTTTGTGGTGGCCAAATGTCATAAGAAATTTGACATGCTCAAAAATCCTGCAGAAATGCAAAATTGACTGGCCTGATGAACTCGAGATGGCCGGGCAGTGATTGTTGTTCCTTTCAATCACTCGTGGTGTTGATTTCATCATGTCCATTTGTTTATGTTTTCTCACTTTTGCAAAGTCACTGTGCATTTGCAATATGGTTAACTGGGCATTCACCATCACCAATTTGTCATGCCATAAAAATCGTGCAGGAATGCCAAATTGACTGGCCCGATGACCTCGGGATGGCTAGGCAGTGATTCTGGTACCTCTCCATCGCTCGTTTGGGTTGATTTCAGAATGTCACTTTTGGTGATGGTACCTCACTGTTAAAACATATTGCAAATGTTTTCTCACTTTTGCAAAGTCACTGAAAATTCGTGCAGGAATGCAAAATTGACTGGCCCGATGAACTCGGGATGGCTGGGCAGTGATTCTGGTACCTCTCCATCGCTCGTTAGGGTTGATTCCAGAATGTCCATTTGGTGATGTTTCTCACTCTTGCAAAGTCACTGTGCATTTGCAATATGGTTAACTGGGCATTCACCATCACCAATTTGTCATGCTATAAAAATCATGCAGGAATGCCAAATTGACTGGCCCGATGACCTCGGGATGGCTAGGCAGTGATTCTGGTACCTCGCCATCGCTCGTTAGTGTTGATTTCAGAATGTCGCTTTTGGTGATGGTACCTCGCCGCTTAAACATATTGCAAATGGACAAGAGTCACCTGCAATTCACCGTCCATCAGTCAATTTGATATCATTCAAAGCTAACTATTGGAGGCACTGTCAGTCTCTACGCACCCCAATAATACGTCCCTCCATCCAAGTTGTGAATCTGTGTGATTTAGTTTTCCTTTTAATTTTTATGGGTGAAATGACTGATTTACAGTTCATGGGGGTTGCTTAATCACACATATGAAGTTTTGGACAGATCTGATTTTTTTAACCCTTCCAAACAGCCCCTGAGACACCAATTATGGCACTTCCGGTTGGCACAGGAAGCTATAAATACACACATGTCTTGATTGACATAGAAACTTACAGAAACCTGAGTTTTAAGTCTTTACGTTGAGAATTGACTGATCTACACAGGGTTGAATGCAGAGTCATTTTCACCTTTGGTGGTGATGTACATCCAAATACCTTTTGGGTGAATTGAACCACTTCCGGTTGCTCCAGGAAGCTTAGAATCGACACAGGTAGACCTCATAGTGGTCTGATGGAATGTCATAGACAGGTTCATAAGGCATTCATAACCCACATAGGCTTCAGGTTGAATTTCGAGGTGAAGCCAATGTATTCCTATGGGGAGAGAAGTCAATGCAAACTGTTTTTATGTAAACACCTTTTAACTGTGAAGGGTTAATGTCACACGGTCAAGGTTAGGCTTGCACAGATCGGGAGGACCTTAGGAACAGTCCTGTGTTTGAATTGTCCTTCTAAACCTAACGGTTCCGCCGCTGTCACCCAAAATCAAATGACGTTCTGGTGCAGGCTTCATATTGGGCCTACTTTTCTCATGGTCGCTGCGCTCAGACCGAGCGAGCTACGGTCAAGCGGGATATCTCGTTGAACTTGGCACGGCCTTGGGATTATGTTTATGCCATTGCCTGCTCTCTGTCTTTAAACACCGCGCTTTGTCACTCCATCCTTGCTGTGTGTGTGTGTGTGTGTGTGTGTGTGAGCTTTTCTTTGACATCTGTTGGGAGAAATGACTGATTTTACAGTTCAGGAGGGTTGCCTAATCACATATGAAGTTTTGAAAAGATCTGACCTTTTTAACCCTTCCAAACAGCCCCTGAGACACCAATTATGGCACTTCCGGTTGGCACAGGAAGCTATAAATAAACTCATATCCTCATTGGGGTATGCCTTTACAGAATCCTGAGTTTTAAGTCTTTACGTTAAGAACTGAGTTATTTACGGAGGGTTTAGTGAGTGTGTTTTATTTCAGAAAATCATAGAAAATCACAGAAATGTCGCAGAGCTCCGCAGCACACTTTAAAAATATTCATATGAACACCCTGCAACTGGATCTGTAACTGTTGAAAAAAAAACCCACCTATATTTGAACATCACAAATCTGTCATCGTACGATTTCTCTTAAATGACGATAGATAAATGGCTTTTTTTTTATTGACACCGGAGGCTCCTTGACTTTGACGTGAAGTGAAAAAATCATTTCTCTATTTTCATTTTGGACCTTTAATCCCAGAAATATGGCCATAACTCAAAAACCGTTGAGGCCTAGACGCCATCTTGTTCGGGGCCAACTGCCCATTATGCCAAACCTATGCTCACCAAGTTTCGGCTTCGAAATATTTTCAGTTTTCGAGATATGGCCCGTCGTGATTCGTGATGTTTTGTCAAATTGCAAAATGATTGCTTATGCCCTCTTGTGGGATTTTCCGGCATAGCGGAAAAATGGACCAAAATTTGATTATTTTATAAAACGAAAACCGAATGTCCGACAAAGTTCATTTGATGACTTCCCGGTAGGTCTGGCCCTGCCGCTCGGCCCGACGCCGTCCCCGAATTTTAAAAATGTTTTCGGACGTCTAGTAAGGGACGGTACATTTCCAATATGGACTTTCTCACTAACCATACGGGAAATGTCAATGTTCCCTTAAGGTATGGAAGTATTAAGACCCTTTCCCCTTTTCCACATGCTATTTAAGGTCCAAGAACAGTGGCCTCCATTCTTAAATGGATGAAGTTTGGAACCACCAACACTCTTCTTAGAGCTGGCTGCCTGGCCAAACTGAGCAATTGGGGGAGAAGAGTCTTGGTCAGTGAGGTGATCAAGAACCCGCTGGTCACTCCTCTGTAGAGATGGTTGTCCTTCTGAAAGGTTCCCCAATGTCTGCAGCACTCAATCAAGCCTTTATGGTAGTGGCCAGATGGAAGCCACTCCTCAGTAAGGCACATGACAGCCTGCTTGGAGTTTGCCAACCGGAACCTGAAGTACTCAGACCATGAGAAACAAGATTCTCTGGTTTGATTAAACCAAGATGGAACTCTTTGCCTTGAATGGCAAGCTTCACGTCTGGAGGAAACCTGGCACCATTCCTACGGTGAAGCGTGGTGGCAGCATCATGATGTGGGGAGCCAAGACAAGGCAGGGGAGGCTTCGGGACAAGTCCCTGAATATCCCTTGAGTTGGCCCAGCCAGAACCAGGACTTGAACCCGATCAAACCTCTCTGGAGAGACCTGAAAATAGCTGTGCAGCAACACTCCCCATCGAACTTGACAGAGCTTGAAAGGGTGGACAGAGAATAATCGGAGAAACTCTCCAAATACAGGTGTGCCAAGCTTGTAGCGTCATTCCCAAGAAGACTCAAGGCTGTAATGGCTACCAAAGGTGCTTCAACAAAGTACTGAGTAAAGGGTCTAAATCACTTTTTATTTTAACCAGGTAGGCAGTTGATTTACAACTGCGGCCTGGCCAAGAAAGCAAAGCAGTGCGACACAAGTTACACATGGAATAAATAAACAGTCAATAATACAATAGGAAGTCTGGTGGGCTGTGTACAGCTGCTGCGATCGATAAGCTGCTCAGATAGCTGATGCTTAAAGTTAGTGAGGGAGAAGTCCAGCTATAGCGATTTTTGCAATTTGTTCCAGTCATTGGCAGCCAAGAACTGGAAAGAAATGTGGCCAAATGAGGTGTTGGCTTTGGGGATGACCAGTGAGTGACCTACTGGAGCGTGTACTACGGGTTGGTGTTATGGTGACCAGTGAGCTGAGAAGGCTGAGCTTTACTTAGCAAAGACTTATAGATGACCTGGAGCCAGTGGATCTGGCGAATATATGTAGCGAGGGCCAGCCGACTAGGGCATACAGGTCGCAGTGGTGGGTGGTATAATATGGGCCTTTGGTGACAAAACGGATGGCACTGTGATAAACTGCATTCAGTTTCCGGAGTAGAGTGTTGGAGGCTACTTTGTAAATGATGGTGTCCTCTGCGTCAAGGTGGATTAGGGTATCACCCGCAGCAAGTGCGACATCATCGATATACAGAGAAAAGTCGGCCCTCCGATTTGATGCACTGAACTCTGAGAATTTGTTGAACTAGGCGCGTCAGTCAGAAGCCATGGCTATCGAGGCTCCCGAAAATAATACTTTGATTGACAAAGTTGAATGCCTTGGCCAGGTTGATGAAGACTGCTGCACAGTACTGTCTTTTATCGATGGCGGTTATGATATTGGTTAGTACCTTGAGCATGGCTGAAGTGCACCTGTGACCAGCTCGGAAACTGGATAGCGCAGCGGATTAGGTACGGTGGGATTCGATATAGTCAGTGATCTTAACTTGGCTTTTAAAGACTCTGGAAAGGCAGGATGGATATAGTTCTAACAGTTTGGGTCTAGAATGTCACCACATTTGAAGAGGGGGATGACCGCGGCAGCTTTCCAATGTTTAGGCATCTTGGACGATACAAAATGGGTTGAACAGACTGATAATAGGGGTTGCAACAATGGCGGCGGATCATTTTAGAAAGGGGGTCGAGATTGTCTAGCCCAGCTGATTTGTACGGGTCCAGATTTTGCAGTTCATGTAAATGTAATGTGCAATTTATAATCCTGTTTTTGCTTTGTCATTGTTTTTCTCTCAATGTAGAACACCCGGGTCCTGTATGTGAAAATTCATGACTGGTTGATTTTCCAGAAATCTAGACTGTTCTTCCAGAAATATTGAGACAAACACAGGGTTAATTAATAGACATGTGTAAGGAGAATAAAGGCTGAGCTCAGGTGAATAGACAGAGCTGGATTAACAGTTAACCATTGGATATGTAAAAACAGAATGTATGCAGAATCCATGGGTGCACAGACTGGGTCAACATGGAGTTAATCACTAAGAGTGTCTCCCACCTTTTGAAGAGGGATGACTGCGGTAGCTTTCCAATCTTTGGGAATCTCAGACGATATGAGGTTGAACAGGCTAGTAATAGGGGTTGCTACAATTTCGGCATAATTTTAGAAGGATAGTTCAGATTATCTAGCCCGGCTGATTTGTAGGGGTCCAGATTTTGCAGCTCTTTCAGAACATCAACTATTTGGGTGAAGGAGAAATGGGGGAGGCTTGGATGAATTGATGTGGGGGATGCTGGGCAGTTGACTGGGGTAGGGATTGCCAGGTGGAAAGCATGGCCAGTCGTAGAAAAATGCTAATTAAAATTCTCAATTATAGTGGATTTATCGGTGGTGAGTTTTTCCTAGCCTCAGTGCAGTGGGCAGCTGGTAGGAGGTGCTCTTATTCTCCATGGACTTTACAGTGCCCCAGAACTTTTTTGAGTTTGTGCTACAGGATGCAAATTTCTGTTAGGAAAGCTCAGGCTAGCTTTTTCAAACTGCCTGTGTATATTGGTTCTTAAAGTCCCCTGAATAGTGGCAAAACTCAGCAAAAAAAGAAACGTCCTCTCACTCAACTGTTTATTTTCAGCAAACTTAACGTGTAAATATTTGTATGAACATAAAATTCAACAGACATAAACTGAACACGTTCCACAGACATGTGACTAACAGAAATTGAATGTGTCCCTGAACTAAGGAGTGTCAAAATTTAAGTCAGTACCTGGTGTGGCCACCAGCTGCATATCCTCACGGACTGCCCCAAATTTGCCCGTTTTTGCTGTGAGATGTTACCCCACTCTTCCACCAAGGCACCTGCAAGTTCTAAGACATTTCTGGGGGAATGGCCCTAGCCCTCACCTTCCAATCCAACAGGTCCCAGACGTGCTCAATGGGATTGAGATCCGGGCTCTTCGCTGGCCAAGGCAGAACACTAACATTCCTGACTTGCAGGAAATCACGCACAGAACAGGCAGTAAGGCTGGTGGCATTGTCATGCTGGAGGGTCATGTCAGGATGAGCACCACGTAAGGGAGGAGGATGTCTTCCCTGTAACGCACAGCGTTGAGATTGCCTGCAATGACACACGGCCCCAGACCATGACGGACCCTCCACCTCCAAATCGAGAGTTGTTGCCATCCTGTACATGTCCCGCAGGTGTGAGGTTTGGATGTACCAATCCTGCACAGGTGTTACACGTGGTCTGCCACTGTCCGTCCTGTCTCCCTGTAGCACTGTCTTAGGTGTCTCACAGTACGGACATTGCACACATCTGCAGTCCTCATTCCTCCTTGAAGCCGAAGGCACGTTCATGCAAATGTCTTTCTTTTGGTGTTTTTTAGTCAGTAGAAAGGCCTCTTTAGTGTCCTAAGTTTTTCATAATTGTGACCTTAATCGCCTACCGTCTGTAAGCTGTTAGTGTCTTAATGACCGTACCACAGGTTCATATTCATTAATGGTTCATTGAACAAGCATGGGAAACAGTGTTTAAACCCTCTACAATAATCTGTGAAGATATTTGGATCATACTGGAGTAAAGTAAAGATGTGTTAATAGAACGTGAAAGTCAGTGTTGGGTTTTAAATATACTTAAGTATCAAAACGTAAAAGTTAAAGGATAAATTATATTATGCAAACTAGAAGGCAAAGATTTTTTTAATTTACAGATAGCCAGAAGCACAGTCAACCACTCAGACATAATTTACAAAACAAAGCATTTGTGTGTAGTGAGTCCCCCAGATCAGAGGCAGTAGGGATGACCCAGGGATGTTCTCTTGATAAGTGCATAATTCACTTTTTCCTGTCCTGCTAAGCATTCAAAATGTAACCGACTTTTGGGTGTCAGGGGAAAATGTATGGAGTAAAAACTACATTATTTTCTTTAGGAATGTAGTAAAGTAAAAGTTGTCAAAAATAAATACCCCAAAAAACTACTTCCAGTATTTTTACACCAGATTTACCTTAACTGACGTGGCTGACCAGGTTCTCGCTCATATGGCGCTCCGCATTAGGGCAACTGTTGAAGGAATTTAATTCCACTGTTTTAATTCCCAATCAAAATTCAACACTGTCAATTCATAAGAATTTGTATGCCCCTTATTTTATAAGAATGGACAGAGCCCCGGTCTTAAGTCAAGTAACAGCCTTTAATTCAAGAAAGTACTGAGTTCATACACATTTTACCACAGGTTATAAACTGAAAATGACGTAAGCGTTTTCTAAATGTTCCGTCTCTTCTTGACACTGGTAGAAAGGCTCTATAGTTCTCAAGCCTTCCCTCCTCGCCTCGAGCCAAGGTCAGTCAGTGTAGATAAGCATTCTAGACAGTCTGGAGATAGTTCATTCATTTGTACCAAGGAACAGACCGTCATTGTTCTAAACTCTTGACTACATTATATTCAATACTGGGAGCAAGAGAAAATTCATACATGTACAGTAGTATAATAGTATTCTGATTAGTACATCCTGATTGAAATGTATTAGTCATTATAGATAAAAAATCCCTTAACAGCAACCAGTAGGGTCCAGGACAATGGCAGAGTGGGTCCTGCGATTGACATACTAAATGTAACCGGTAATACCAAGTCAGTATATCAAAATGGCCTCAATCATAACATATATTCAAGTGTATTACTGTCTAATCTCTCACTAAATGGTCCATCTTGTGCAGTTTACCAAGAGTATCCAGTGGTAGTTTGCCACATTGCAAGCTCCAATCAAGCAACTGTGCTGCTGTAGTAGGAAAACATGCTGAATGTAACAGTCACATTCCGTTTACTCTTCTCCAATTCGTCATCCCTGCTGGAGTGTTTCTCAGACACTTGTAATTGGTCACCCTATTGAATAATGGTGACGGACCTGCATTTTGTGCTCACAGATATACATAAAACCTTGAGGACCACATTGCTTAGTAAAATGGTCAACATTTTGACATACCAAAATAAGACAATCTAGGAACAAATAAGACGGACCTGTTGATCATCGGTAGATTGTTCTTCCTGGCATTTGGCTTCTGTCTGGACATGCTCCTTGGTGGTACACTTATGGCCAAAGCGTTTTGCTCCCAGATTCCTTGTCCTCAGCTTTATTGGCATAGCACTGTCCACACTTCCGCCAATGGCCAGTACAGCTGCCAGTCGGTGGACTCCTCTGGACACTGTCTGATGCAGAGCAAGAGCACGTCTCTGTTGGCAACAGAGTAATGACGTGCTGCTTGTCTGAGAAGCCCTGGTAGAGGGAGGATTCGTCCTTTTGCCACAATCATCCCGGCCAAGTCCTCCGCTCCAGTTTCTGCCATGTCAAACTTTTCCCGTGCCACACAGGACTGGATGTCCTCCGCAAAGGACACCATGTCGTCCTCCGTGGTAGGGGAAACTGATGGGCATTCGCCTGGAAAATTGCTCATGGCACTCAGGGGTCAGGTGGAAATTCTCTAGACTACAGTAGCCACCCCAGCACTTCCCACAAGGCATTGGTTTGGAGTTGGAAGAGTAGATACACCAATTTATCTACTCTGACCTTTTCCAACCAACCAATGCCTTGACGACAGCATTGAAGCTCTCTGAGCAGTTGTTGGTAACTCCGTCTGACTGGATCCCCAAACTGTTTAGCACAGTGTGCGCTCCTGTCCATGGCGTCGGACAGCGACTGATGGAAATAAGCCTCAATCGGGGCTCCAGTGGACACACACTCTCCAGTGTGCATTCGTAGTCACTCCTTGATGGCCTGCTGGTTATCGGCCACAGCTTGGGAACCCTCTGATCCCATCTTATGCTTCACATTGTTTGAGATGTGGTTCCAGCAATTGACAATCCTGGCTTGCGGAATCACAGACTGGTTTACTTCCTCAACAGCCGCGTCACGGTCTGTGCAGAAGTTAGCTGTTAGTTGGGGAAGGAGTGAAAGGATGGTGCGAAATAACTGATTTTCCATGTGACTGAAGGACGGGTGCCTCCTTGAAACGCTACGTGACTGAGAACAAGGGGTGAAACATAATTGCCTAGGTCAAACGTGGTGTCATAGTGAAAAGCATTTGCTTTTAATGACTGCCTTGGCCTCGTCAACCATTTCTGGTGCTGCCACCACCAGAAAAGTTGCTGGTCAAGTCTTCATATGGGTGTGACCGGTCCAAAACAGTGACGTCCCTTGCTCGACGAATTGTGTTCTTCACTTGTGCCAAGTTGCAAGGTTGGTACACTGGCATGAATGATGCATTGGGGGTGGTGGTGGGTTTCCCAGGTGTTTCAGTCTTTCGCCTGGACATTTCATCTATAATTGAGGGAGCCGATCGGATGAAACCCCTTGCTTGCTGCTGTGACATACTTTGAATACATACATTTTTAAGTCCCCCTTAAGTAGTGGTTATGGAGGTAGATTCCCAAAAGGAATGTTTGAGTTCAAATCCGAGATGAGCAATTAACGGGGCAACATTTTTCATGTTGCCTTTGGGCCTGAAAGAACTTGGTGTAGGGGGACAGTTGCTAGTTCACATCAGTTAGCATGAAATAAGTGACACCTTGTGTGTATATAATGTCATTTTAATAAGAGTTGTGATGACATATATTATGTCATGGACTAACAATACAAACCCTTCTCTGTAAAAGCCTGCTTTTACCTGGGGGCTTTATAGACCATTCAGAGGTGTTCCTAATCCTGTTTAGAAAGAGTAGTTATGGTGGTGAATTACCAAAGAGGTGCCAACTTGCTTTTGCTGCCTAGGCAGAACAATGTTGAAGTGGGGTTCCGGAAGGACATTAGACAGCAAGGGAAATTGGATTATAAAATGTTAGGTTATAACTGGTGTTGAGTAGGAGTGCTGATCTACAATTAAATCCCCCCCTGTCCATGTCATCTTATTCCAGAGACAACTGATTCAGTATGATCTAGGCAAAACTGATCATAGAACAGTACTCCTCCACGGATTAATGAAATGTCTGTTTTAGAATGCTGAACTGGAATCAGTTACCTCCAACTGACAAAGTAATGTCATCAATCACACACAGAAATGCTAAACAGATCCTAGTTCAGCACTCCTAATTCAAGCCACCAAGTGAATGTTGGGTCTGGGGTGCTAAATGTCTTGAACAGTGATTGGTAAAAGTAAAGATGCCTTTGTAATAGAACATGACAAGTAAAAGTCACCTAGTAATATACTACAGGAGAAAGTATTTGGTTTTAAATATGCTCCAGTATCAGTGGTAAAATTACATTATTTGACATTCCTTATATTAAGCAAACCAGACAGCACGATTTTCTTGTTTATTTAAGAAATAGCCATGGGAACGCTCCAATTCACAAACGAAGCATGTGTTTAGTGAGTCCGCTCGATCAGAGGCCGTAGGGATGTTCTCTTGGTGTGTGAATTGGAACTAGTACTTTTGGTTGTCAGAATCTTTAGAAATGTAGTGAAGTAAAATTACAGTTGTAAAAAAAATGGAGTAAAGTACAGAGACAAAACAAAGACTTAAGTACTACTTTAGAGTATTTTTACACCAGGGATATTGAGTAAGAAGTACATTTTCTTTAGGTATGTTGTGGAGTCCCATGGCCAGTAGTTGAGAAGCATTTCCCTCTAGCAATGTAAAAATGTTCATGTTCTTGAATGTACACTACCGTTCAAAAGTTTGGGGTCACTTAGAAATGTCCTTGTTTTTGAAAGAGAATGACTTTTTTTCCATTTTAAAGTAATAGTGTAGACATTTGTTAATGTTGTAAATGAACATTGTAGCTGGAAATGGCTTTTGTAAAAATGTTATGCAATATCTACATAGGCGTACAGAGGCCCATTTATCAGCAACCATCACCCCTGTGTTCCAATGGCATGTTGTGTTAGTTAATCCAAGTTGATAATTTTAAAAGGCTAATTGATCGTTAAACCGTTTTGAAATTGTTAGCACAGCTGAACTGTTGTCCTGATTTTTAAAAGAAGCAATAAAACTGGCCTGGAGTATGGGGGTGGGATCCATGGTCCGCTCCTCTGTCATACAGCCGGGACTGTGCGTCTGCCTTCCCGTTCTGGGAACCTGGTCTGAAAACAAAACGAGTGAAAAACATGGCCCACCTTCCCTGGCGAGGGTCAGTCTCCTCGCCGCCCGGATGTACTCCAGATTGCGGTGGTCAGTCCAGATGAGAAAAGGGTGTTTAGCCCCCTCAATCCAATGTCTCCACGCCTTCAAAAGCTTGACGACAGCCTACAGCTCCCGGTCCCCCACGTCATAATTTTGCTCCGCCGGGCTGAGCTTCCTCGAAGAAGGAAGAGCTTCGGTGGCGTACCCGAGCGCTGAGAGAGCATGGCTCCTATCCCAGCCTCGGACGCGTCCACCTCCACTATGCATGCCAAAGAGGAATCCGGACGGGCCAGCACGGGAGCCGAGGTAAACAGAGTCCTCAGGTGACCAAAAGCCCTGTCCGCCTCAGCCGCACAGCTGAAATGCGGTCAATCTCCAACCCTTAGGTGGAAATGCAGTACCCTAGGAAGGAGACGGACTGCTGGAAGAACAGGCATTTCTCAGCCTTGATGTACAGGTCATGGTCCAACAGTCGACCAAGCACCCTGCTCACCAGGGACACATGCTTGGCGCATATCAGAATGTCATCAATATACACCCTGCCCGTGCAGGTCCCTGAAAATCTCGTCTACAAAGGCTTGGAAGACTACTGGAGCATTCATCAACCCGTACGGCATGACGAGGTACTCATAATGCCATGAAGTAGTACTGAACGCGGTCTTCCACTCGTCTCCCTCCCGGATATGCGCCAGTTTGTAAGCACTCCTGAGATCTCGTTTGGTGAAGAAGCGCGCCACGTGCATTGATTCAATCGCTGAGAGGTAGCGGGTAACTGTACTTCAGTGATCTGGTTTAGGTTTTAGAAACTTCAGAGTGTTTCTATCCAAATCTACTAATAATATGCATATCTTATCTTCTGGGGATGAGTAGCAGGCAGTTGAATTTGGGCATGCATTTCATCCGGACGTGAAAATACTGCTCCCTGTCACCAAGAAGTTAACTAAAAACAATTATTTAACCAAGTAGGCTAGTTGAGAACAAGTTGTCATTTACAACTGCGACCTGGATAAGAATAAAGCAAAGCCGTCCGACACACACAACAACTGAGTTACACATGGTAGAAAGTTTATAAATAGGCCATGGTGGCGAAGTAATTACAATATACCAATTAAAACACTGGAGTGATTGTGCAAGTAGAATTACTGGGGTGCAAAGGAGCAAGATAAATGAGGTAGTTGGATGGGCTATGTACAGGTGCAGTGATCTGTGAGCTGCTCAAAGCTCGTGAGGGAGATATGAGTCTCGAGCTTCAGTGATTTTTGCAGTTCGTTCCAGTCATTGGCAGCAGAGAACTAGAAGGAAAGGCGGCCAAATGAGGAATTGGCTTTGGGTTACCCGTGAGATATACCTGCTGGAGCACGTGCTACGGGTGGGTGCTGCTATGGTGACCAGTAAGCTGAGATAAGGCGGTGCTTTACCTAGCAGAGACTTGTAGATGACCTGGAGCCAGTGGGTTTGGCGACGCGTATGAAGCGAGGGCCGATAAGAATATGGTGATTGACAGAGTCGAAAGCCTTGGCAAGGTCGATGAAGACGGCTGCACAGTACTGTCTTTTATCGATGGTTTCTGCCATGTCAAACTTTTCCCGTGCCACACAGGACTGGATGCCTTCCGCAAAGGACACCATGTCGTCCTCTGTGGTAGGGGAAACTGATGGGCATTCGCCTGGAAAATTGCTCATGGCACTCAGGGGTCAGGTGGAAATTCCCTAGGCAACAGTAGCCCCCCCCAGCACTTGTTGATCATCCGTAGATTGTTCTGACTGGACATGCTCCTTGGTGGCACACTTATGGCCAGAGCGTTTTGCGCCCAGATGCCTTGTCCTCAGCTTTATTGGCATAGGACTGTCCACACTTCCGCCAATCTCCAGTACAGCTGCCAGTCGGAGACCTACGGACACTGCCCAAATCAAATCAAATTTTATTTGTCACATACACATGGTTAGCAGATGTTAATGCGAGTGTAGCGAAATGCTTGTGCTTCTAGTTCTTATACACAGTGTAAGGGGATAAAGAATATGTACATAAGGATATATGAATGAGTGATGTACAGAGCAGCATAGGCAAGATACAGTAGATGGTATCGAGTACAGTATATACATATGAGATGAGTATGTAAACAAAGTGGCATAGTTAAAGTGGCTAGTGATACATGTATTACATAAGGATGCAGTCGACGATATAGAGTACAGTATATACGTATGCATATGAGATGAATAATGTAGGGTAAGTTACATATAAGGTAGCATTGTTTAAAGCGGCTAGTGATATATTTACATTTCCCATCAATTCCCATTATTAAAGTGGCTGGAGTTGAGTCAGTGTCAGTGTGTTGGCAGCAGCCACTCAATGTTAGTGGTGGCTGTTTAACAGTCTGATGGCCTTGAGATAGAAGCTGTTTTTCAGTCTCTCGGTCCCAGCTTTGATGCACCTGTACTGACCTCGCCTTCTGGATGATAGCGGGGTGAACAGGCAGTGGCTCGGGTGGTTGATGTCCTTGATGAAATTTATGGCCTTCCTGTAACATCGGGTGGTGTAGGTGTCCTGGAGGGCAGGTAGTTTGCCCCCGGTGATGCGTTGTGCAGACCTCTCTCCCCTCTGGAGAGCCTTACGGTTGAGGGCGGAGCAGTTGCCGTACCAGGCGGTGATACAGCCCGCCAGGATGCTCTCGATTGTGCCTCTGTAGAAGTTTGTGTGCTTTTGGTGACAAGCCGAATTTCTTCAGCCTCCTGAGGTTGAAGAGGCGCTGCTGTGCCTTCTTCACGATGCTGTCTGTGTGAGTGGACCAATTCAGTTTGTCTTATGTGTATGCCGAGGAACTTAACTTGCTACTCTCTCCACTACTGTTCCATCGATGTGGATAGGGGGGTGTTCCCTCTGCTGTTTCCTGAAGTCCACAATCATCTCCTTAGTTTTGTTGACGTTGAGTGTGAGGTTATTTTCCTGACACCACACTCCGAGGGCCCTCACCTCCTCCCTGTAGGCCGTCTCGTCGTTGTTGGTAATCAAGCCTACCACTGTTGTGTCGTCCGCAAACTTGATGATTGAGTTGGAGGCGTGCGTGGCCACTCAGTCGTGGGTGAACAGGGAGTACAGGAGAGGGCTCAGAACGCACCCTTGTGGGGCCCCAGTGTTGAGGATCAGCGGGGAGGAGATGTTGTTACCTACCCTCACCACCTGGGGGCGGCCCGTCAGGAAGTCCAGTACTCAGTTGCACAGGGCGGGGTCGAGACCCAGGGTCTCGAGCTTAATGACGAGCTTGGAGGGTACTATGGTGTTGAATGCCGAGCTGTAGTCGATGAAAAGCATTCTCACAAATATTCCTCTTGTCCAGATGGGTTACGGCAGTGTGCAGTGTGGTTGAGATTGCATCGTCTGTGGACCTATTTGGGCGGTAAGCAAATTGGAGTGGGTCTAGGGTGTCAGGTAGGGTGGAGGTGATATGGTCCTTGACTAGTCTCTCAAAGCACTTCATGATGACGGAAGTGAGTGCTACGGGGCGGTAGTCGTTTAGCTCAGTTACCTTAGCTTTCTTGGGAACAGGAACAATGGTGGCCCTCTTGAAGCATGTGGGAACAGCAGACTGGTATAGGGATTGATTGAATATGTCCGTAAACACACCGGCCAGCTGGTCTGCGCATGCTCTGAGGGCGCGGCTGGGGATGCCGTCTGGGCCTGCAGCCTTGCGAGGGTTAACACGTTTAAATGTTTTACTCACCTCGGCTGCAGTGAAGGAGAGACCGCATGTTTCCGTTGCAGGCCGTGTCAGTGGCACTGTATCAGTGGCACTGTATTGTCCTCAAAGCGGGCAAAAAAGTTATTTAGTCTGCCTGGGAGCAAGACATTCTGGTCCGTGACTGGGCTGGATTTCTTCCTGTAGTCCGTGATTGACTGTAGACCCTGCCACATGCCTCTTGTGTCTGAGCCGTTGAATTGAGATTCTACTTTGTCTCTGTACTGACGCTTAGCTTGTTTGATAGCCTTACGGAGGGAATAGCTGCACTGTTTGTATTCGGTCATGTTACCAGACACCTTGCCCTGATTAAAAGCAGTGGTTCGCGCTTTCAGTTTCACGCGAATGCTGCCATCAATCCACGGTTTCTGGTTAGGGAATGTTTTAATCGTTGCTATGGGAACGACAGTCTATCACAGTGCCATCCGTTTTGTTACCAAATCACCTTTCACCACTGCGACCTGTATGCTCTAGTCGGCTGGCCCTCGTCATCTATAAGTCTATGCTAGGTAAAGCTCCGCCTTATCTCAGTTCACTGGTCACGATAACAACACCCACCCGTAGCACATGTTCCAGCAGGCATATCTCACTGATCAAAGCCAACACCTTCCAGTTCTCTGCTGCCAGTGACTGGAACGAATTGCAAAAATCGCTGAAGTTGGAGACTTATTTCCCTCAACAACTTTAAACATCAAATATCTGAGCAGGTAACCAAGCTGTAAATAGCCCACCCAATCTACCTACCTCATACCGTACTGTTCTGCTCTTTTGCACACCAGTATCTCTACTTGCACATCATCTGCTCATTTATCACTCCAATGTTAATCTGCTAAATTGTAATTATTCGCTCCTATGGCCTATTTATTTTGCCTACCCTCATGCCTTTTTGCATACACTGTATATAGACTTTATTTTCTGTCATTGGCTTGTTTATTGTTTACTCCATGTGTAACTCTGTCCGTCACACTGCTTTGTTTTATCTTGGCCAGGTCGCAGTTGCAAATGAGAACTTGTTCTCAACTAGCCTACCTGCTAAAAATAAAATAAGACTGACACGAGCTAGCCAGCTAGATGTTTAGCTTATGTCAGAGGCCCGCACACACACAGTGGACAAGGTGAGTGGCCAGCGGCGGCTTTCCACATGCGCAATTTCATGTGCAGTCTGGACACGGAGGGGTGAACATCTCCTTCTCTGACAGCAGTTGCGAGGACTGGGCCGCCTGTGTGCTTTGGTTGGGGCCCATGGTAGCACCCACTGCTTGTTGAGAAGAGTAAGAACGATACATGCTTTTACTGCAGTTGCTAGATTTGTCGCTAGTCGATTTTATTGAAAATGTCGCTAGAGGTCTGAATACTCACTAAATATAGCGACAAAGTTGTTTAGTTGGCAACACTGCGTTCACACCCTCTTACAGTTTATTTATTGCTAAAGCACTTTTTTCAAAACACTACACACACTTAGCACAACCACACACCCAATTAGCAAAACACTACAGATCCTTTGCAAAAATAAACACTCTTGTAAAAACTATACATTTCTTTTTAAAAACAACACTTTGTTACCATATGAAACACATGTTTCACATTACTATACTCTGTTTGCGCGAGTTACACTCTGCTTTGATAAACCTAAAACACTTTTAGCAGGTTACTATCAACAAAGTACAAATCATGTAAATTCACCAAACACTACATAAGACCAATGTTGCAGACTGAAGAAACTCATTTATTTCTCAACATGCCCAAAATGTTGACATGGAGATTCATAATACTGTAACCAAACGTCACTGAGTATTGTAAGTTTTTTTTTTTTTAACTAGATATTGTCTCTTCGCCTAGCTGGATCTGGCCAGAGAATTTCAACATCGCAGGCAATGTTGTCATTAGCAAGACACCTTGGAAAGAAACGTCTTGAATGACGAATCCTTGCATTGCTGCTACCTCCATCTGGTCACAGGCCGCCTCCATGGCTTGGATGAGGGGTACCTCAGCCTGGAGACTGAGATCATATACCTTCCACCGCCATGCCGAGAAAAAATATTCTATAGGGTTGAGGAATGGAGAGTATGGTGGAAGATATAGGACGGTGAAATGTGGATTTTGCTGAAACCAGTTCTGAACCAGAGCAGAGCGGTGGAAAGACGCATTGTCCCAGACAACAATGTATTGCATATGATCGATTTGCTGCTGTTATGTTGTGCAATTGGTCCAAGAATGTAAGTATGAGTGCTGTGTTGTAAGGGCCCATATGGGCATGGCGGTGGAGGACCCCATTCTGTGTAATGGCTGCACAGAGTGTTATTACCCCCACGTTGCCCTGGGACATTGACTATAGCCCTGTGGCCAATGATGTTTCTTCCCCTCCTTCGTGTTCTCGTCAGGTTGAACCCAGCCTCATCTACGTAAATGAACTCATGCTGGATCTCCTCGCCATCCATTCGTAAAACTCTCTGAAAAACAATGTCAGGCAAAATTGTGTCGTTCAGTGTAGATCTAGTATACATATTACAGCACAGTAAAAGATGAGACAGTATGCAAGATCACACTGCTAAAGTGAATACAAACCTCTGCATAATCATGCCGCAGTCGTTTCACCCTTTCGGAATTGCGCTCCAAAGGCACTCGATAAATTTGCTTCATTTGAATGTTGTTGTTTTTTAGGATGCGTGCCAGTGTTGATTTTGAGACCTGATGGATATTGTTGAAAATGGTGTGGTTATTGACAATGTTAGCTTGGAGCTGGGGCCTGTTGCACAAAACTAGGATAAGGGATTAAGCCAGGATATCTTGGTGATCCTGGCTCAATTGATCCGTAATCCGGTTGCACTAAAGATGGATAGGGGGCAGGAGGATATGTTATGGTATAAATTACCATGGAGATTTATTCTGTGGAGCTAGCCTGCTCCAGACCAGGCTAAATTCCAGGATCTATTTAATCTCATCCCTAATGTCAGTCAGCAGTCACCACAAATGGAAACCAATAGTTATTTCACTGCTCACTATACATTGTTATCACATAACTAGACCCACTGTTATTATTTAAACGTTTGTGATCATAAATTTCAATGATTTTGGATAAAAAATGATTTTTAGATGTTGCTATCATTAGATAATTTACAGTTTCCCATAGACTATAAGGCTATATATAAAATGATAGAATATTAGGGCCACAGAGGGGAAAAACACAAGTCATAATATTGTAACCAGTTGTTAAAATGACAGATGTGGGGCATTTCGTGAAATTGTACTTCAGTATGGTTTCATAAACAAAGACATGCTGATGTGCCAGAATATTAAGTATCACATTGTCATAAGTATCAAAACTGTAAAAACAATATGTAGCTTTTCTGCAGAAAGAACCAGCCTCATAAATGTATGACTTTATCCTTTTTCTTCAGTGTGGCCCTAGTACTCTGTCATATAAACAAATACACATTCCATATGAATATAAAAACACTGTGTAACATTATGTTCCTTTATTGAATAAGGACAAAACAAAGCAGGTAAACCATCAGCTCCTTTCGAAACTGAAGTCACAGTGACTCTACAAGATGGAAAGCACAGAATCCAAGCATATTATACAAAATGATACATACACATTCAAAGGTCTGTATATAACACACCCTGCATGTCTGCACACTAAAATAAATGCAGGACAAATCCATACACATCAACTGAACAGACAAATGAATGGATGCAGTAGCCTCCCTGCAGCCTTGTATTACACACAGTATACCGCACAAACATCATAAGAGGCCAAATTCGTCAAAAAACGAACCCAAAAAAACCCAAATTCCTCTGCCACCGCAGGACATATTTAACCAAAATTGAAAGCACACATACTAACTAAAATAATTCAACACATATTGGTCCCTCAGCAGCCGACCACTGTCGTCATCAGGGAAGATTGCTGGATTGTCCCAGTCCATGGCTGGTGGCACTCTGGGGGCCCTCTCCTTCCTCAGGCAGGCCACATTGTGGAGGACAGCACAAGCCACAGTAATATCACATGCCCTAACAGGGCTGACCCTTAATTTGTGAAGGCAGTGAAAGCGTACCTTCAGGAGGCCAAAGGTCATTTCAACTCTGGCCCTGGTCCTGGCATGGGCATGGTTGTAGGCCTGCTGTGCTTCCTGGGGGTCTGTGAAAGGTGTCAGGAGAAAAGGCTGGCAGCCATACCCCCTGTCTCCCAGCAACACACCAGAGAATTCACCTGTCAACACAAAATCTCATCATTACTACCTCATAAACACAGTGATATTCTTGACACAGCCATGATGGTTATAAATAGGGGTTGTGTGGCTTACCTTGTGATAGGCACTGATAGATTTCAGAGGCCCGAAAGATTCTGGAGTCATGGACTGAGCCAGGCCATTTTGCCACAACATTGCTGATCACACAGTCAGCATTGCAGACCATCTGAAATCATAAGATGAGGAATATTACACCAATCAATGCACATCACTGGCAATGCAGAGTGTTCGTCAATGGACAATATCAAAAAGTTATGTTCACCTGAACATTAATGCTGTAAAAGGATTTCCTATTCACAAAATCGGCCTCATGGGCACCTGAGGGGGCTTTTATCCTTATGTGTGTGCAGTCCACTGCACCAATGACATTGGGGAAACCTGTCACACAAAGTAATGAGTATCCTACTATGTGTTAACAGTTGTCCTGTAATTTGTAGATCCTCTTACCTGCAATCCTATAGAACTCCTCTTTGATGTCACAGAGTCTTCTGTGACCAGGGAAGGAGATGAAGACATCTGCTAATGCTTTGATAGCCAGACACACACTCCTTATTGTGCGGCAAATTGTGGCCTTGTTCAGCTGTTCTGCATCCCCCACTGAGTACAGGAAGGCTCCACTAGCAAAAAAGCGCAAGGCCACACAAACCATTTGCTCCACACTCAGTGCATGGCTCCGTGCAGTGCGGTGCTTAATCCTGGGACCCAGTAGTCTGCATAGATACCTGATGCCATCTGCAGAAAACCTGTATCTTTCATATAGATGGTCATCAGGGAAGGCCAGTGGGTCCAACCGGTCCCTGAAGACCCTTTCTCGCCTGAAGGCTCTCCTCAGCACAAGTGCTTCTTCATCCACCACATCTCGCACGAATGGGCATGCCATTGTCAGAGCAGAAAGGAACACACAATTTTGGGCCTTCATATAGGCTAGTGGCCACACCTGGTGCTGGGGGGTGGGCAAAAGAGGGCGATGCCTTATAACGATGACTTGGTTGTACTGATTGCTGGGAAAATAAAAAAAACCTTAGAAAGATGCCACCGTCCTGTGTGCTCACAATAAGAGCTCATATGTCATGGCTCACTTGACTTTACGAGAATATACCTAATTCTTATTTTGAGCTGTGTCATCTTCTTGGAGCTGGGGGAGGAAAGAAAAATAATGATTAATACATTTGTGTTACAGTTAGCATACAGTGTACATTGAAGGCATATCTCACCTCCCTCAAGTTTTTTTATTTCAAGGTCCAGTTTCCTAATTGTCCTCTTTATTTCGGACTCCAGTGCAAGATATTCCATCTTTTTCTTCTTGTACTGAATGTCTATGTCTGCCAGTTCTATTTGGCGCCGGAGGTGGTTGCCATACAACTTTCTGATAGCTTGTGAGCTCTGTGAACACAATACAATTAGCGCAGCTGGAATTTGGCAGGATGTGGTGTCCTTTTATTAATACGCACTATGTTGCCAGGCTGGTTTTCCCACTGTATAGCATCTGGGTCCTGTAAAATAAATTAGATTTTTTGATTTTGATGAGGACTCCTCACCATTGTAGAGTAAATAGTACTTTCACAGTCTTAACATGATACCTCATGCCTTCTGGAATCCAGAGAGATGGTCTCCTCCTCATCATCGTCTCCATCATGTGCTGTTGCTGCTGCACTGGGGCCTTCACCCTATCACATTTAATCGGATTCATATTGAAGCTAGTAGACAAGACATGCCAGGCCTACAGTATGCCTTTGATGGAGTACTCACTGGATCAGCATCGTCTGGTGCTTGTGCTGGTGGCTCTAACAGGAACACAGTGCTGCCAGCCACTGCAAGGCAATAGGTAAACCAAAGTCAGACAGTCCAAATTGATTCAATATGAATGTGGTTGTATCCCATGTAGAGATGGAAGGACATACCTTGAATGAAGCGGGTGGCATCTTGGGAGGAACCTATGCTCGTCTCTTTCCCCCCAGGGATCCCCTCTAAGACGGGCCTGCCTTTATTTAGCTCCAAGGCCATGTCCTCTGCTGGGGTAAGGTCAGCCTTTGGTGACCCACCACCCGTGCCTTGTCTGTGGGTATTCTTTTTCACTGCTAAAACAGTACAGACAATGTGTGAGCAGAGTGTAAGACACCTTCTGGGTACAATATATGCTTGTGATTTGTTAAATATTAGTCAGGGACCATACCATTCTGCAGAATGTTCTTGTATTTGATTTTGACCTGCTGCCATGTCCGTTTTGGCCCGTTCATGTTTAATCTACACACACACACACACACACACACACACACACACACTTAATGGAGTCACACTGCAAAAAATTACTTGGTATTTTTGTCTTGTTTTCAGTAAAAATATCAAAAAAATGATCATAGCTTTATACAGTGATGGAGTTACTTTACACAATTTCACTCATATCTGCAGTGCATTTCAATTAAAAATTTAACCGTTTCATAATTACAGTACAACTGCATTTTTGGAGATGTGAATTAAATATTTGAATTGTAATTGTGATGTTTCAGCGGAGCGGTGAGTGTGTAATTGTGCACTACTTACGCATTCAGGCGGTCTGCAATACTTTGCCACGCTTTTTCTCTTTGCTTTATCACTGTGGCGGTGTTGCCTTTCTTCTTAATTATATCTTTTACCTCCTCGTATGCCTCCATGAGGATTTGTGCTTCCGACGGGGAAAAGTACGCGGCTCTAGTTGCCATGGTAAATCAGTTAATCTGTGATCTGTGGCGGGGTCTATTTGAGTGAGCCGTGAGCGCGCACCTATCCAGGATTGGTTTCACCTGGCTTAATGAATCCGTGTCTGCTCATCCTGGCTTGGTCTTTGTGCAACCAATTAAGCCTGGACGCACATGTTTTGGCTTCATTGAGCTCAGCTGAGTCATTTATCCCGGATGTCTTAATTCTACTTTTGTGCAACAGGCCCCTGCTTGAGTGTTATAGTAAACATGGTTTTGGCCAACAATGCTATCTCCCTCTCTTGCTGTTCTGTGAACATACAGTGCCCTGCGAAAGTATTCGGCCCCCTTGAACTTTGTGACCTTTTGCCACATTTCAGGCTTCAAACAAAGATATAAAACCATATTTTTTTGAAGAATCAACAAGTGGGACGACATTTATTGGATATTTCAAACTTTTTTTAACAAATCAAAAACTGAAATTGGGCGTGCAAAATTATTCAGCCCCCTTAAATTAATACTTTGTAGCGCCACCTTTTGCTGCGATTACAGCTGTAAGTCGCTTGGGGTATGTCTCTATCAGTTTTGCACATCGAGAGACAAATGTTTTCCCATTCCTCCTTGCAAAACAGCTCGAGCTCAGTGAGGTTGGATGGAGAGCATTTGTGAACAGCAGTTTTCAGTTCTTTCCACAGATTCTCGATTGGATTCAGGTCTGGACTTTGACTTGGCCATTCTAACACCTGGATATGTTTATTTTTGAACCATTCCATTGTAGATTTTGCTTTATGTTTTGGATCATTGTCTTGTTGGAAGACAAATCTCCGTCCCAGTCTCAGGTCTTTTGCAGACTCCATCAGGTTTTCTTCCAGAATGGTCCTGTATTTGGCTCCATCCATCTTCCCATCAATTTTAACCATCTTCCCTGTCCCTGCTGAAGAAAAGCAGGCCCAAACCATGATGCTGCCACCACCATGTTTGACGGTGGGGATGGTGTGTTCAGGGAGATGGGCTGTGTTGCTTTTACGCCAAACATAACGTTTTGCATTGTTGCCAAAAAGTTATATTTTGGTTTCATCTGACCAGAGCACCTTCTTCCACATGTTTTGGTGTGTCTCCCAGGTGGCTTGTGGCAAACTTTAAACAACACTTTTTATGGATATCTTTAAGAAATGGCTTTCTTCTTGCCACTCTTCCATAAAGGCCAGATTTGTGCAATATACGACTGATTGTTGTCCTATGGACAGAGTCTCCCACCACAGCTGTAGATCTCTGCAGTTCATCCAGAGTGATCATGGGCCTCTTGGCTGCATCTCTGATCAGTCTTCTCCTTGTATGAGCTGAAAGTTTAGAGGGACGGCCAGGTCTTGGTAGATTTGCAGTGGTCTGATACTCCTTCCATTTCAATATTATCGCTTGCACAGTGCTCCTTGGGATGTTTAAAGCTTGGGAAATCTTTATGTATCCAAATCCGGCTTTAAACTTCTTCACAACAGTATCTCGGACCTGCCTGGTGTGTTCCTTGTTCTTCATGATGCTCTGCGCTTTTAACGGACCTCTGAGACTATCACAGTGCAGGTGCATTTATACAGAGACTTGATTACACACAGGTGGATTGTATTTATCATTATTAGTCATTTAGGTCAACATTGGATCATTCAGAGATCCTCACTGAACCTCTGGAGAGTTTGCTGCACTGCAAGTAAAGGGGCTGAATAATTTTGCACGCCCAATTTTTCCAGTTTTTGGATTTGTTAAAGTTTGGAATATCCAATAAATGTCGTTCCACTTCATAATTGTGTCCCACTTGTTGTTGATTCTTCACAAAAAATAGTTATATTTTTATGTTTGAAGCCTAAAATGTGGCAAAAGGTTGCAAAGTTCAAGGGGCCGAATACTTTCGCAAGGCACTGTAGGAGGCCTTCCCCCTTGTCGTCCCTGACCCTCAATCCTCTGTAGAAAAAACAGTATACAATAGTACAGTAATTTCACAGGAAAAGGTAACAGAAGTGCTGATAGTGCATAGAATACAGTACTGTAAGCAGTTACTGAAACCGTGCAGATGTTTTTGATATGATGATATTTTTACAATACCTATTTTCCAGTCAATGTTCTCATCACACTTGCCAATGTATATCGGCTTAGATTTGGCTGTACTCGCAGTCCAGCCTCCCTCAGCGTCAGGGAGTGTTTGACAACGTGGTCAACCAGTGTTGCGCGGATGTCATTTGTCAGATTCGGTCCTCTTTGAGCACCTTGTCTTCCTCTTCCTCCCTTTACTCGTTCTCCTCGTCCTCTTCGTCTTACTCTCTCTGACTCTTTCCATTGTGCTTGAAGACCGATGATCTCACCTGCTGCTTTTTATAGTGCTTATACACCTGATTGGTGTGTCTACAATTAAGCAAACGAGTGTTTGCACACCTGATGACTGTGAACCAATTGGTTGGACGGTGTGGTAATTTGACACAGTGCTTTGGTATTGCAAGGACGTGACTTCATGATAGATTTTTGTGTGTAATGTATGTTAAGTGTGTTTAGTGTTTTGCAAATCACTGTGTGCAGAGTTTTGCAACAAGTGTGAGGTTGACAATGTGCTTATAGTTGTGAAAATATGGGCTGATGTCTTGCTTCTTGAGTGTAAGGTTTCGTTAATAGTGTACTACTTTTAATTTTAGTTTGTAAGCAATCCAAAAAAACTAAGCTTTTGCCCCATCAATCTCGTTTCGCTATTAGAGGGCACACGTGACACTCTGGACAATTATTTGTTTACCTCTGGAAAATATGAAACCAGCCTAACCAGCAACAATCTCATTAAACTTTTTTGCAGACGTTTACTGAATCGGGTCACAAGTGAGTGTCTTTGTTAGATCCCCCTTATGTTTGAGCGACATTTGGTTTCCTTGCTGGGGAATGTAACAATATGAACACTGGAAGCAGTAAAAATGTACACATGCATTTCAATACTTACGTGTAGGTCAAAATCAGGATAGAGCTCACCCAGGACATCCTGCGACCAGCTCGACACCTTACACCGAGGGCACTCAAGGGCCATGAGATACCAATCCTTGATGTCCAAGACCCTCCGGATAGTCTGGTATACCCTAGCCTTGGTGAGGGTGGTGTTACACCCAGGTTGGGTGCATGTCAGCTTGAATGCCCACATTCGCATGGGCATCCAGAGGAGCAACGGACATGCGAAGGGGCTGGGGTTGGGGAGGGTACCACCACAGATGCCTAATGAAGCGGCCACAGATAAACAGCCTCCAGCCAATCCATCGCTGCCGCTACTTGTTGCGAGTTTCCTGCCAGCTTCTGGAAGCAGTAGCTTCATTTAAGAGTTAAAACTACTAGAAATGGAAGATTAACTTTCCAATTACCTTTTTTTTCTAACACATTTTCTTTTATTGACCTCCGCACTTTCTTGGGCAGGCCGGGGGCAAGGTACAGTATGAAGTATTCTTGCACATACAGTTGAAGTTGGAAGTTTACATACGCCAAATACATTTAAACTCAGTTTTTTTTCACAATTCCTGACATTTAGTCCTCGTAAAAATTCCCTGTCTCAGGTCAGTTACAATAACCTTTTTTTTTTTAAGAATGTGAAATGTCAGAATAACAGTGATTTTTATTTCAGCTTTTACTTCTTTAATCACATTCCCAGTGGGTCAGAAGTTTTGCATTACCTTTTAAATTGTTTAACTTGGGTCAAACGTTCCGGGTTGTCTTCCACAAGCTTCCCACAATACATTGGGTGAATTTTGGCCCATTCCTCCTGATAGAGCTGGTGTAACTGAGTCAGGTTTGTAGGCCTCCTTGCTCGCACATGCTTTTTCAGTTCTGCAAACAAGTTTTCTTTAGGCTTGAGGTCAGGGGCTTTGTGATGGCCACTCCAATACCTTGACTTTGTTGTCCGTAAGCTATATTGCAATGGTCATTATGGCCAAACAGTTCTATTTTTGTTTCATCAGACCAGAGGACATTTCTCCAAAAAGTACAATCTTTGTCCCCATGTGCAGTTGCAAACCGTAGTCTGGCTTTTTTTATGGTGGTCTTCCTTGCTGAGCGGCCTTTCAGGTTGTCGATAAAGCACTTGTTTTACTGTGGATATAGATACTTTTGTACTGGTTTCCTCCAGCATCTTCACAAGGTACTTTGCTGCTGTTCTGGGATTGATTTGCACTTTTCACACCGAAGTATGTTCATCTCTAGGAGACAAAGCGCGTCTCATTTCTGACTGCTGCGTGGTTCGATGGTGTTTATACTTGCGTACTATTGTTTGTACAGATGAACACGGTACCTTCAGGCAGGCATTTGGAAATTGTTCCCAAGCATGAACCAGACTTGTGGAGGACTACCATTTATTTCGGTTTTCCCATGATGTCAAGCAAAGAGGCACCGAGTTTGAAGGTAGGCCTTGAATTACATCCACAGATATATAATTTTCTGGAATTTTCCAAGCTGTTTAAAGGCACAGTCAACTTAATGTATGTCAAGTACTGACCCACTGGAATTGTGATACAGTGAAATAATCTCTGTAAACAATTGTTTCAGTCATGCACGAAGTAGATGTCCTAACCAACTTGCCAAAACTATAGTTTGTTAACAAGATATTTGTGGAGTGGTTGAAACACTTAGGTTGGAGTCATTAAAACTAGTTCATGTATACTTCCGACTTCAACTGTACATTGACATGGAGTTTCTTTCCCAATGTACCTTCCTTTGTCTGATTTTTAAGGTTACATTACCCAAAGTTGTCTGTCAGAATCCAAAACTTGATTTAAAAAATATCAGTATTGCAGTTATTAACATTAGTTTTACACTTCTATGGCCATAATGACCAGTTCTGCATCGTCAAGGCCCTCTTCTCATTCAGCCACTCCACAACAGTTTTGTCTCCCCCTGCTGTCTCACAGAAGTGCTGTCCCTTGCACTGGCTGTGGCCAAATTGGTTTTCTTTTAGGCACATATCCTTCAGGGGATAGCAACAGGAAAGCAACCTCCTTTCCTGACAGGTTCAGCCTTTTGTCATCTGTGGACCTGGTCAGGCTTTTTACAAGGGTGGAAGCAGCTACAACTCTAGCATTAGGGGGGTTGTTTGTTGGTTTGCTTAGCTGTCCTCCGGGCCCCCGTTGCTTCTGAATGGAGCTGGCTTCAGGTTCTTGTCTACAGAGGGACACATAGGTAGAGGGTTATTAAACACATCACACACATGGGAATTTAAGAAAACTCACCTTTGGGGGGGTTGTATTGTTTAAGATGAACTAATTTTAAATATAAGAACTCACCTTCGGAGAACTGCCTGTTTAGAACTGGAGGCTACCATGGACGACTACATTTCAGGTGTGGAGGTGGGTCTTTGTATTTTCCAACAAGCCACTGTGTGCTCCTCTTTCACTCATCTGCCTTTTTATTCTGTCACACCCCAGCTGGGGCCTTATCTGCTGGTCCTTTTTCCAAATATATTGTTGGACAGCACGCATTCTTGTCCCAGTCTATGTAGCTGTCGATAACAAAATATTCAGATGCATAAAAAGTTGTTCATATAAAAATGACCTTCTTTGTTTACGTTCTGTCGAGTTATAGAGTGCATTTGTCACAGTCCCAAAGCCAGCCCTCTGTAAAGCTATATCCAGTAGTAGATCTTAGGAAACTGGGACTATCCTGAACTTCAACAAGTGACAAGTGAAGGTGTGCAGCAACCAATCAAAGATCGTAGGGGGCTGATCTCCCTGCTATCACCTCAAGTCTGAGTAGAAACAAACTTTTTTATTTTTTGTCTTTGTTGACTGACTTGTATTTTGATTTATGAAGTGTGTGAAAATAAATCAGAATGAATTTCTAGGAAGAAAAAGTGATTTAAGTAAAACATTTATTCAGTTATTATTGATTGTAACAGGGAATGTCATGTGTGCCCAACGCAGCATGTCTCCTACACCTACTGTACAGTTAAGGTGATTGAAAATGAATAATTGCCAAACAAAAATGAATAAGATATAACATTTACAAAAACAATGTACACACCAGTCGGTCAGTGTTTACTGGGCCTGGCTGGGACCTCATCAGTTCCATTCAGTGTCCAAATTCACAAGTTTTGGGCTTGCCACATTTAGAACAGTTGTATCCTTCATACGGCTTGTGCGCCCTGACTTTATTTCCAGACGGTAATCCTGGAGACCTTGAGTCCACCAGCAGGGCAGAGGAGTTATAGGGAGGGAGGTGGTAGGCAGACTGGGTGACAGTGTCTGCTCTGCCACGCTGTGTAGCCTGCCCCGTTCTGTCCTCTGGAAGCTGGTACAGTAGGTGCTGCTGGTTGATGAGGTTGGCAGCGGGGGTGTGCTCCTGACTGCAGCGTGGAAAGGGCCTGAATCCTCTGGTGAAGGGTCACGTTCTCCACGGGGGACATCCTATTGTTGTACCTTGAACAGTTGCAGCGTTGTGTGGATCTTTTGTTGTCCCCCAGGATGGCAGCTCACCTGTTGACCTGGTTCCCAAGCACAGTGTTGCCAGCAGGGTGTTTGTGGCACAGCTCAATGAAAATGGCCTCTACTGTCCTGGGCCACTGAGCAGGTCCAGAGCCTTGCCCAAGCAGGGAGCTGAAATTAGATTAAAAAAAGAAACATCACGTTAATGAGAAATACACTCATGGCTTTGTGTGAAGTGAGTTAGTGAGATTAGAACAATGTGCAGCACGTACCACTTCATACTCTCTTCCCCCTTCATGGTTGAGTTTTTGAAGCTCCCCTGCAGGACTCGGTTCTGGAACCTCTTGGGGTAGGAGACAGCCACCATGTCTCTCTCTGGAAGATTTTTCCAGAGTCATGATCTCCCCAGCAGCCTCACCAGACTCTTGTCCAGGTATTCACTAACCCCATCAATTCCCATGTACTCCTGGAAATAGAGTAATGGAAAGAAACTTAAGCAATCCGAGCTGTTTAGGATGTAGAACACCTACTATTCATTCAAGAATTCCTCTTTTATTTTTACTATTTCTACATTGTAGAATAATAGTGAAGACATCAACTATGAAATAATACATGGAATCATGTATTAACCAAAAAAGTGTTAAACAAATCAAATATTTGAGGTTCTTCAAATAGCCACCCTTTGCCTTGATGACAGCTTTGCACACTCTTGGCATTCTCTCAACCAACTTCACCTGGAATGCTTTTCCAACAGTCTCGAAGGAGTTCCCACATATGCTGAGCACTTGTTGTCTGCTTTTCCTTCACTCTGCAGCCTTCCTGAGTGGTAGGAGACTCATCGAGACCTTGCAAGGAGATGGTGGGGTTATCCAGCTCTCTCAGGTTGTCCCGTCTGGGACATCTGGGTCCTTACCGAGGTTTGATTCCAACTTCTGGTTGCTATCGGTCTGAGAGAACAGATGCTCAAACCCAATGAGTTCCCCTTTAAACAGAGAGACAGCAAAAAAAGAGACCCATTTCAACAATGTGGATCCACATGCGTAGCGCAAGACAGGCAGGATGAACCCTCCCTTGGTCACGTCCTTGCTCTTGTTGGTCTAGAGGCTGACACCAGGGGGGTCCAGAATGTAGACCAGCTGTCGTCTCAGGGTCTGCCAGATGGCCTGCATCATGTCACGGTCCAGGAGCCGGATGCCCATGATGTCTCCAGGAGCCACTCCGATGACACGCTCGGTGTGTGACGACGACAACACCGCGCCATCTCGGAGCTGATCCTCTTCATCACCTGGGCATCGCTGAG